>NC_057702.1:2369541-2379541 GCF_014466175.1 Vespula pensylvanica | reverse complement strand
TCTTTTCTAAAGTGCTTGCTAAGGTCCGAACACTTGTTCGATCGGTAATAAACGTGCCACGGTGTACGATCATAAAGTCTGTAGCATGCAATTATAGTCGATTTAACTCATCACTATACTCTTTTCCTCTCTCTCTCTCTCTCTCTCTCTCCCTCTCTCTCTCTCTCTCTCTCTTTCTATCTCTCTCTCTATCTATCTTTCTTGATTTGGCCGAAGGAGAGAGAACGGATTGTCGTCTCGATCCTCTCTCAGCCTTCGAGCCAAGCTGGTCCATTTAATTGGCTCGTACCAGGAGCAGGCGAGTGGAACTCTCGAGATCGACTATCGAGAGGCACGGCACACGCTTAGAATCGACGACCGCAACGAATATCCGCACGCGGATTGTGGGCGGGGTGCTCCAGAGAAAGCCTACGCGAGATCCCGCTGCCGTTGCTCCCGTTGCTTCTCGTACGATCCACTCGACGCCATAAAACGCGTGCCAATATTTTTCTTTTTTCTTTGCATTCGTTTTTCTTTCCTCTTCTTCCTTCCTTTCTTTCAACTTCCTTTTTCAAAATCTAACATTAGATCTACCTGTGAATCTAACTTCGACCGCTTCGTTTATATACCACACTTTCTTCTTACGTTACGTAAAAATTTTAACGAATCTTCGGAATGTTTGCGAAACGTTTCTTTCTCTCCTCTTCTTTGTTGTTCTTTTTGTTTGTTTGTTTGTCTGTTTGTTTTTTTCTTTTTCTTTTTCTTTCATTCTTTCTATTTCTTCATTTCTTTTTTATCTCGAAGGGACTCGTTTCTCGATTGCAATAGTACTTCATCGAGCTTCTTTTTATATAGATCGGTGGATTGGTGGAAGCTGATCCCGAGTTCCACGATAGATAAGCGATTGTAGAAAGCTCGATTTCACGGTTATGCTTTGATACTTCGTGGAAAGTAAAACGATCCTGTGCCTCGAACGGCCGCGAACACGTTTCCGCCCATAGAACATTTTTTTGATATTAACTCGCCAGAGCGATTCGTCTCTCTTCTATTATATTCTTCCTTTCTATGGATCTCAAATAAAAACTAGTACACATCGAAGATCTTACTTCTTTTCATTTTATTTTCTTCTTTACAATCCGCTATAAAATATTCGATAAGGAAAGTTGGATAAATATAAATAAATATAAATAAAATATAGATCGTTCGAGGAGAAGTCGATGATCGGCCTTCGAATGTTGATTTACCTCTTCTTTTTTCTTTTTTTCTTTCTTTCTTTTTTTTTTTTTTTGTATTCTAAGCTTCCTCCGGTCATCTAACACCCGTAGCTACGCATGGAAAAGTGGAGATTGGCCTGGTCGATCTAGTTTCTTCCTCGGCTTACGTTCGTCGCGATGAAAGCGAGGAGACTCTCTCGTTTGACCGTGGAAGGATCAAGTGATACTGGATACGCGTCGACGTTCCCTGCTCGAAAGTAATATCGAAAGTGAAGCTATACTAGACCAACAAAAAGCCGATGGCCGGGAATACTCGAGAGTATTTTATTTTTCTATGATTAGAACCGCGCCTTTTAAGCTTCTATACTCTTCTCTCTGGTAACTTACCAGATATATATATATATATATATATATATATATATATATATATATGTATGTATGTATGTATATATACTTTCGTTTTCTCACGTCCATCTTGATTTCATGTAATATTCATTTCTACTTCATTATTAAATATCTTCTAATTCAACGATATATTATACGATATAATAAATGGGATTATGATGAAAGTAATTATGTTAATCATGTTTTGGTAATATTTGTAAAAAGAAACGAAAAAAAAAAAAGAAAGGTAAAGATATTTCCATTTATTTCGATCTATTTCGATTTAAATATGTTTTTTACCAAAGTATTGACCAATTCGTTCGTATAGATTAGAAAGGGATAAGAAAAGAGATATGTGACAAAACGTTTTCGTCTTGGTAGCGAATTGACACACTGACCTATATAAATTCTTGGAAACGAGTCATCTGATCGACCTATATAAATTCTTAGAAACGAACCATCCGATTGACCCATATAAATTCTTAGAAATCTACTATATTCGAAGGTGATCAATCCCTATTGATGTCCCAACAGCAACGACACCAAAAAAAAACATTGCTAAATATATAACACGCTTAAATCTGTAGTAAATACGTAAATGAACGTAGGAAAAATGCAATGAAATATTTACTCCATTAATATCTATTGAACGGTCAACGATAGAGAGATAAAAAAAGATTCATTTTAAATATGAAAATCTAATCTACATATCTAACGTCAATCTAATTTCCAACGTCGATCCATTTCTTTAAAGCTCGACCAATTAAATCGAGCTTCGATTAATTTCAAGTTAACTCGTTAACTATAATACAACTCGATGATCTATCGTACGTATAATTATTTTAATTAACGATTAAATAAAATCTTACGAGCAATTACAAGGTATATAGTAATAAAAAATGAATAGGATAAAAGGAACAAAAAGTTTTCTTTTTCCACCGAGGAAGAAGGAAAAAAAATATAAGGAGGCTAAATCGTATGTTAGATCATAGCCAGGTGTGGACGAGGCTTAACATAGTATTAGTTAGCTTAGACTGCTTAGAGTACGCGGCTCGCGTGGCGGGCGGCAGTCGCGACCCACATCCCGGACGAGAGGAGATAAAGTGCCTCTCTGTGTGAGTCCGCTCCCCGAAGCAGGGGTTCTCATCGTGACCCCGCCCCACCTTCCAACACGTACTTTCTTTATCTCTTATAAGATAAAACTATGATATATCTTAGCTTAGATATCTTATCGATCGACAGAATCGAATTCGTCCTCCTTCGACGAGTCCACTTTCGATTCCACTATCTCCTTACATTTTCTTTCCTATTTCGTTGTTAATTAATCAAACGATTAAATATTTCTTCTAACAATCTTCATTTACCTCTTTCAAAATTCGAACTACATTGATATTAATATAACCTTCTTTTAATCGATCTCTCTAAAAAGAAAAAGAAAAAAAATCATCTTAAGATTATCCAACATTATTTACGACCGAGATCCAGGAAGTACTTTCTTTAAGTGAAAAAGAATCATGTTTTATTATACGACTCATTCATTAAAATTATATTTTCGATTTGCGCACACCTGTTCTTCGGATAATGATATATAAATAATATCATCGTTGGTATATTTCGTTCGTGTACTATCACTCGTCGAACGGCTAAGTTAATTCACGTTAACCGTAAAGATGCATTTTTGAAGACGTTTGTCGAGCAACGTAGAGAGTTAGCAAGCCGCCCATACGTTCGTCCGCTCGCATTCTCTCCCTGTACTCTCTCTTTCTCTCTCTCTCTCTCTCTCTCTCTCTCTCTGTACTGCACGCATAGATCTACTAATCGGAAGGGGGATAAGGAGAAGGAGGAGGAGGAGGAGATATAGGTGGGAGGTAAAGGAAAAGGTGGAAGAATCTTTCGAACGTGTGCGTGGCACCTACACTCGAAGGAAGGAGGACTCGAAGGAAAGCTCGAGTTTGTGTTCTCTTAGAATCACTCTAATCCTCCTAAGTCCTTCTCTCTGTTTCTGTATTGGTCGACTAGCTTCGAGACCACTTCTGACTCTCCCTATCGATGCATCTACGCCTCGGATTACGCCTTAGTTTCTCAACGACGTTCACCTCCTCCTCCTCCTCCTTCTCCTCTTCCTCCTCCTTCTTTTTCTTTTTCTTCTTCTTCTTCTTCTTCTTCTTCTTCTTCTTCTCTAGTATTGCCATTTCTCCTTGGTCCAGCATCTCTCTTTCTCTTTCTTTCTATCGTACTCGTACTCGTACTCGTACTCGTTAACTCACTATCTCGTTTGTTGAGTTCACCTCAACCAGCAGTGTCTCCTCTGTTAGTACGTCGCCCATATAGTCGCCAGTCCATTTCCCTTTTCGTCGACTCTTAGAAGGTATTAAATTAACACGTTCGCCGCGCCAGGAAGAGACCAGGGTGGTGAGTCAATGTGTTGTGCGCGCGCGAGCACAGCCTTCCGGGGAAGTCGAACACTTCCAAAGACGATATACGATATCTTTCTCTCTCTCTCTGTCTTTCTCTTTTTCTTTCTCTTGCCTTCGTTCTCTTTCTCTTTCTCTTTAATATACTCCGGAAGTACGTCCATCGTTGAAAGTCGTTCCATACTTAGGATCGATCGAAAAAAAAAAAAGTGACGAAATCGATTTTCTCATTTTCTATCTCTCTCTCTCTCTTCTTTCTCTTTCTCTTTCTCTTTCGATGGTTAGTCCGATGAGAGAAATTAATTAATTAACCCGTAATTATTGCACTTTCTAGGGAAACGATTTTTTTTCGAAAGACTGAAGAATTATCAGGATCGCACGAGGGCGATCGATTATTATTGAAATTTCTTGCCGATCGATTTTACCAATCGTTATTAATTGATTAAGAAACAAGATATTTATTACATGCCTTCTATATTGTTCCAAAATGATTCATTTCGATTTTTACGTCTATCGATGTTTCAGGTAGACAGTTATGAAACGATCGTTGCATTATAAATAATTTATAATCGCGATCGTTCGTTATCTTTTTCTAATCAGTCAATTTGAAATGACGGAACACGTAGTAGTACCACGTAGGGTACGAATATCTTAACGGAAGTCGAACCGAGCCATGTTTCTGTGGTTTCGTATCGATTTACGACGGTTTTCTCGTCGAGATGATCGATACGTTCTTCTAATTTTTATTTTTATTTCTTTTCATTTCCTTCCTTTTTTCTTTTTCATTTTTCTTACAGATATCGAAACGATCTCTCGCTTCCCGATCCAAGTTTCACCGCATCGGATGTGCGGAAGTAATCTGCATGTGGCTCCTTTTTCGTACAGTTTCTTTTTTCTTTTCTTTTTGTTCCTTCTTCTTCCTTCTCTTCCTCTTTCCCTCTCTCTCTCTCTCTCTTTCTAACGTCGTCGACGTCGCCGTCGTCGTCGTCGTCATCGTCGTCGTCGTCGTCGTCGTCGTCGTCGTCGTCGTCATCCTCCGTGGCGAGAGTAATTACATTGCTCATACTCGGAAGTAAGAGTAGTTCGATACATCGAGATCGATTACTTCGAAGGCGCTCTCGCACTTTGTACGTCGGACGTGCGAATTTATTGACCTCCTCCTGTCTAACATTCACGGTTGGTAATTAAGTCGAATAACTCTTTTATTTTTTCTCACATCGAGAGAACCGTTCTTTTCTTTTCTTGAGATTTATATCGTATAGGTAGGAAGGTAGGTAGGTAGGTAGGTAGGTAAATATCTATCTATCTATCTATCTATCTATCTATCTATCTATCTATCTATCTATCTATCTATCTATATCTATCCATCCATCTATCCATCCATCCATCCATCTATCTATCTATCCAACTACATAAAAATCAGAAGATCGAGATCAAAGCGATCGATCATGGTAAGTAGTTCGTTAATACCGGCTAAAATAATTTCTCTTTAAATCAAAATGCGGAATAATAATTTTCTCCATTCGCTATATCATAAATATAAAGATTAAAATGATCTATAATTTCACGATGAGTTAGAGAGAGATTTATAAGTAATCACAAAATCCATAACTAATTAACTAAGTACGTGTGCCGACTAAACATAACGAAAGTAAGGAAGGACAAGCTTATTGCAGACAGATTAAAAATACGTACGCTTTCTACGAAACCTTTCGATTATTCCAGGAAGATATTTACTGCCGATTACGGGGCAAACCCCATGGAGCAAACCCAATCAATGATTGAAGGAACGTTCGGTCCTCTGGCATAAAGGCACCGACTACTAACTTTATCTACACGTTCACACAGATATATATATGTATATACGCACACATATATCAACAGAGGATACGTTCCCAGAAGATTTGATCCACGCGGCTAACATTCCAAGACATTAGATAATTGAGAGCTTGTATCTCTTTCTCTTTCTTTTTCGTTTTCCTTCTTCTTCCTCTTCTTCTTCTTTTTCTTTTTTTCCTCCTTCTACTCTCTTTCTTTCTCTCTCTTTCTCTGGGAAAAAGAAGTTACATTAACGAGAGAAAGAGAGAGAGAGAGAGAGAGAGAGAGAGAGAGAACGTGTGCGTTCCTCTTCCTCGTCGAGATCTCTCGACTTGCCTCTCGCGAATCTACGGAATGCTAGGTCGAAAGGAAAAGTGGACGGATTTCTATGTGTATTTGTACGTGTGCGTATAAGTATACGCGCGTGTATGTTTGTGTGTTTGAGAGAGAAAAAGAAAGAGAGAGAGAGAGAGAGAGAGAGAGAGAGAGAAAAGAACGATCGCATTTTTGTTAGAGAAAACGTATTACGGGTAACAAAGAGAAGCGAAATCTAACGTTCTTCGAATTCGATCAGATGTAATACTGATTTTTCTTCGATACGATCGATACGATCGATAGGATCTATAAGATCGTACACCTCTCTTTTGATTTATAATTAACATCGTACTATCCTTTCAAATTCTTCGATTATAATTATATCAGAGGTATGAGATATCTGTGTGTGTATCATGTAACGCTTGAATACTAATCGTCGATGGTATTGTGATAAACGATATAAAAAATAATTTTCAAATAATAGATTAAAGAAAATGGAAGAACAACTCGGAAATTAAAGATCGGACCGGTAAAAGGAACAGATCACGTAGAACTTTAATAAACGTTTTAACGTAGTTACATAGCTCGTTACGGAATTAAACGGGATCCCAGTTAATAACCAGCCGGTGCGATTAGCCACGACGTTAGAAACGACGTTTTCGCATAATACGCTTAATAAATTATAGTTGTGCTCGCCCCCGTTATAACTGGCACGTTATCTAACGCTATTGCTAACAACCCAAACGCGTCACGGCGCGTGGCTCTGTTAGATCGTACGAATGAAAGATAGAAAAAGAGAGAAAGAAAACAAAAAGTAGAAAAAGAGAGAGAGATCCATCGAAAAGTTGATAAAATGTTTTCTAAATAGTTTTCTCTTATCTTATTTATTAGATCTATTTGATAAACGACGTGTAACGAAACGAAAGGATTGTAAGAAAAATTTTTCTATATAAACTTCGCACAACCTTTTTTCTCCTTTAATTAAAATTATCATTTCTTATTCGATAAGACCTGTCGTTGGAAGTAGAGAGACATCGTTGTTCGAATAAAAAAGAAGAAGGAGTAGAAGAAGAAGAAGAAAAGAAGAAAAAGAGAAATTTTCTATCGCCATCGTTAACGCGAATTTCGCCAATTCTCATGGACATTTAGCGACAATTTAGCGACAAGCATTGGTAGCTCGGTCAGTGTCCTTATTCTAGTCGCGATTTTCACATTGTGAAAGGTCCTTAAGGAAGCGATTCCATCGGTAGGTCCGCACGCTGGTGATCCAGTTGAAGCTTCAGTCCAGCCCGCACTCCCATATTAGTCGTACGACCGGTCTAGGCGTAGGTACACACTTTAAACGTCGTTCTTTAATGTACAAAAGAGAACTAGCGAGTTAACTAAGCTAGTATTCTGTCTCTCTCTCTCTCTCTCTCTCTCTCTCTCTCTCTCTCTCTCGTTTCTCTCTTTTCTTAAAAAAAGATTAAGATAAAGTTAAGAGAGAGAAAGAGAGAGAAAACATACAATTTCCAAAGAGCAATACTATTGCATCTCTTTTTCTTTTAGTTAGACTGGAGGTCTCTCTTTCTCTCTCTCTCAATCTCTAGTAACTGGTTTGGTTATATACCTTCGCACATAATGGGAGCGCACGCTAATTAATCGCTATTTACACTCATCCAACAGTGGCGCGTGAGTCGTGTTCTTTCTCGTCTCTCTTAAATGGTCTTGTTCGAGAGAGACTCATTAGAGAAACTCGAGAAGAGCTTAAGTACTCTGTTCCTTTGTAAAATCTTTCATCTAGAACGAGATACGCGGAAAACTTCGACTGGCCTTGTTCTCCATTGAAAAGAATTCTTTTTTCTCTTTAAACCGCGTATAATAACTATAAAAAATTATATATATATATATATATATATATATATATATAATTTTCAAAAAACATGATTAATATGACAAAATGAAAATATTCGTATAATTGTCAAACAGAATAATTTATATCAATAATAAAATTGAAAAGAAATGTAATAACGTTAGTAGAAACTTATCGATGAAAATGCTATCTTTTAAATTAAAAGAAGATACAGGATAAGACGAGGAACAGTTAATCCGAAATAAAATATAACGTTTCGAGAAGAAAAATGTAGAGTTTGAATGTATTCAATAAATTTTAAAAAAAGAATACACGTATGGAAAGAACAGAAGAATTGTATCGTTATTAAGTCGATTGTCTTCTATCCACGTGCACGCAAAGAACGAAAAATGTATTGATGAAATAAATGATAACTATACTATAGATTTCTTGCCCTTTTATCGTCGAATATTTTAAACCTAAAGCAAAAATATATATATATATATATATATATATATATATATATATACGTATACAAAGAAAACACGTGCATACCCTCCCGCATTCCGCAACGTTTTATCTCTTCCTACTACGATTATTATAACAGTAGGCAACTGCTTGGTGTTGCCGGAAAACCGAACGTAGTCCTGTCGGCTTTTACCTAAGCGATTTGTAACGGTACTCCATCCACTCCTTACATTCGGTCACGAGAGTTATCCTTCCTTCCTGCGACGCGTTATGACGATTAAATAATTTTCTAACAAATTTTCTAACAATTAAAAAATCGTTCTAATCCCAATCTTTGTTTTTCTTTTCTTTTCCCATCGAAACACAGAAAAAAAGTCTCATAAAAACGTCGTTGTGTTATTAACATGATATAAGGTCGATTAACTAGTAATTTTCGTATAATTCGATCGATCCTTTCAATCGAATTTTTCTCGAAGATCGTATTTCTTTTTTACATATTAATGTATTAAATTCTGAAAAGTTTTTATTAAATTCTGACGTGGCATCGCCATAGATTAATTTCATCGACTATGGTATTATATATTTATTTATTTTTCGTGAAGTTAATTCGTTTCAAAAAATTTTTATTGCTATAACATTCTCCGAATACGAACACGTTCGCGTTGATCGAGAGTTTAATGAATTCAGTGAAATACCAAGTGACACTATAATCATATATATATATATATATATATATATATATATATATATATATATGAACGTTTCGCAATTAACCATATCGATCGTCGCGAAATAATTCCTGGGAATACTAACATCCTAGAAATATCTTTTTTATTCAGATTCCACAATTAATTGCTTCATTAATTTATTATCTCCGTAAATATAATAGAACTATTCGACTGTTGTGTTTCGTAAGAATTGAAAATATTAAATGATATTTATTACTTTCTTCTCAATCTTCAATTTTTATCATACTACTTCTAAACAGAGTTCTATGGGAATAGTAAAAACGTATCGAATAAATCTTAACCAAGGACGTATATTAATTATCGCAAAATAACATATGTCAAAACGAACGTAAGCAGGAAAGAGAAAAGGGAAAGAAAAAAGAAAGAAACAAAAAAAAATAGAAAGAAATGAAAGAAAGGAAAAGAAAAGAAAAAATAAATGAAATAAAAAGGATAAACGAAATATTTGCTTAGACTATCGATAGTCGAGCTAACCGGAGACCATGTTGTACAACGTCTCGTTGCAACGTGTCCATTTTTTGTTTTGTTTTGTTTTCTATTTCCTTTTTTTCTTCCCTTCTTTTCCCTTTTTTCTTTTCTTTTCTTTTCTTTTCTTTTCTTTTTTTCTTTTACTCTCCTCACCTCTCCTATCCTACCCTTTCGAGACGTGCACTTTAGCAGAGAGAGAAGAGAGCAGCAATAGCAACGGACTGCAATGCCGCTTCGTTCACGGTTGAACGATCGCGGGTGAAAAGTGCTCCTATATAATATATAATTATTTGAGCAAAATGCCAATTGGTTAATCATGCATCCGATATATACACGCATATATACGAAGTACGTATCTTA
>NC_057702.1:2349541-2364541 GCF_014466175.1 Vespula pensylvanica | reverse complement strand
GACGACGACGAAGACGAGAAACGCGACTAATTTTACTTTCACGATACTACAACATCAACGAATTTCGAGGTCTTTCCGTATCGAGACATCGCAATTACTAACGATAAATCAAATGTTTCTAATATTATAAAACGATTCACGTTAAGTACTTACAAAATGAAAATACTATCTGCGTTGTGTGTATGAAAATATAAAAGAGAAGAAAAAAGAAAAGAAAAGAAACAATGGAATTTACATGAAATGTTTTTTGTATAAATCTAATTTATTCGAAAATGAAGAAGAAAAAAATGAAAACTTTGATGGATTTATTTCTAATCAGACGAGCTTTTATAACGAGTGTCTATAAAAAATATCGAGAGGAATTTCTCTCTCTAGTTTTAATCGAATGAAATAGATAGAATTTCTCTTCCTCTCTTTCTTTTCTTCTCTCTGGAAAAACGTATTTGATTAATCAAAATAAAATCCTACGTTTAATTCTATCAAAGTTAGTACTTAGATACCACTGCAAAGTACCAAGAAGAATCTCTCTTTAGTTTTAAATCAAGTGAGACAGATAGATAATCTCTCTTTCTCTCTCGGAAGGTATTTTCTAATTCATCAAAATAAAATCCATCATTTAATTCTAACAAACGAGTGCTTAGAACGTACCGCAAAATACCGAGAGCCGAGTAGTCTCTTTAGTTTTAATCGAATGAAACGGATAGAATCTCTTTCTCTCTCTTTCTTTCTCTTTCTCTTTCTCTCTCTCTCTCTATCTATCTCTCTATTTCTCTTGGAAAGCATTTGGAGGATTTAGCAAGAGATCGAGGAAGAAGGAGACTTTCGTTACGAGCAGGAACACCAGAGGAACACCCACGTAAGGTAACGCCATGGACCTATCGATAGGAGAGGCCACGGTGTACCGTACAAACACATACACATACATATATATATATATATGTATATATATATATATATATGTCTCTCTCTTTCTCTCACTCTCTATCTCTCTATATCTTTCTTCCTCTCTTTATACATGTACATATATGTATATATATATATATGCATCGACACGTTTCGAGAGCAACACTGCAAACACCGACACTTATATGCATACATATATACATATACACATACACATACACACACACAGATACATATATACATAGTCTTCTATCTATGCAACATAGAGCAGCTTAGCAAGCAACGACTTCGTAGAGAGACGAAAGAGAACAGGGCAGGGTGTGGTCGGTGTTTATGTAAGGCGTATGCGTTTTTTCCTCACCCCTTTCGCGGTCCTCGATTTATCTATTCAGAGCAAATTCGAATGAAAATCTGCTAAAAAATAATTTCTCTCGATATTCAATCGATATTGATTCCTCTTTAGAATCAGCAAGCTTTTCTTTTTCAGCAATCTCTCTCTCTCTCTCTCTCTCTCTCTCTCTCTCTCTCTCTTTCTTTCATTCCTTGGAATTCCATTAATCCATCGAACAAATTGTAGAAAAAGGAAAAATAAATGATTAGAAAAGTGGTATTCCTTTTTCTATAGCTCTTGTAACAAGATCATCTATCTCATTCTCTCTTTTACTACTCTCAAGCCTGATTCATGGGATCCCTTGACATTTGCCCCGCTGACGTCTATACGTGAGAGTATCTCGGAATAGTGTGCGACTGTGGTACACACAACATACGTCTTACCGACGTGCGCTTCGCAATTCTCCACCCACGATCGTGCCTCTTAATTTATATCTTTGCTAAGGGTTTCCTACCGGTTCATTCAAGCGTTCTCGAAATCGTGCCACGAGCCTGTCGAAGATGTGTTCTCTTTCTTTCTTTCTCTCTTTCTCTCTCTTTCTCTCTCTCTTCTCTTTCTCTCTATCTTTCTATCTCTCTATCTCTATTTCTCTCTTTAAGATATAAGGTATACCTACGAACAAGGATTTCTTATCGTCGAATGAAATATCTTCTTTTTTCTTTCTTTCCTTTTTTTTTTTTTTTTCTTTTTAATTTTCTTCCTCAATCATGAAATCATACGAGAAACGATAATGCGAACATGCGCTTGAGATCTAACATCAATTACGATTGCTAATGTTATTTCTTTTGATTTCGATGACAACAAGTAGAACGATCGTAGATGCAAAAGGGGCTGAGAGAGAAGGGGAAAAGAGAAAAAGGAAAAAGAATAATGATTTACATAAGAAGAAAATCTCGATCGATAGACGTTACTTCGTCAATATGCACGATTCTATCGCTAACATGCAAAACTGGCGATGCGACTTTGACAAGGAAAATTTCCATCTTCTTTTTCCATTATATACGTGTGTGTGTGTGTGTGTTTGTTTGTTTGTGGGTGGATGTGTGTGTGTGTATGTAGATATCTGCATACAGGGTATATCGTTTAAAACGACATGATCGAAGATCTTCGTTCGATAGTTATGATTTTTTTATAAATAAATGTTTTTTAAGATTCATTGCAGTTATGTTGTAAAGAAAATTTTTGTTCGAGATACGTCCGTATCGTAACAATTTTGTTTCATTGTTCGTTTGTTTGTTTGTTTTATACATATATATATATATATATATTTTTCTTTTTTTAACAAAAATCGATATCTTTTAAGTCTAACAAAAGTTTGTAAAGAATATCGCAATATCAATCGCTACAATAACGTTATTTATGATTGTAAAGATAAAGTGCATCGAACGAATAAACGAAAGAGAATAAAAAGAACAAAGAAAAAAAGAATAGAGAAAAATGAGAAAACTTAATCGAACAAAATTCATTGATCGTGGGATCTTTATAAGAAAAACAAAATTTATCGAGTTATATCGCGATTGTACAGTTCAATGAACTACAAGAGGTGCGATTAACTCGATGAAAAGTTGCATTGTAAATACTCGTTAGATTCGTATCGATATTTGATATTCTTTGCGACAAATTAAATTATCGATTGCCAAAAAAAAGAAAGGAAAAATTAAACGAATAAAAAAGAAATCGTCAATCACTTCGACAAAATTGACATCAGTTTGATAATAATTAATTCCCTTGGTATCTAGTAACTATTTATATGAAACATTTTTTTCTTTTCTTTTTTACAAAATCAATATTTGGTCATATCGTTTTAAAATGAGATACTCTGTATATCTTTATATATATATGAGTATCTTCTGCTGCGATCGAGTCGTGAGTATTCGATAATCGATATTCGCTTTCCTTGCGCAATCCTTGCCGATGTTTCTTGAGAATCGTTCGACCTACCAACACGACCTATCGTCACCAAACTGATCGCATTGTCCTATGTGCGGTATATAGGATCGATGATAATCGTTCGCGTGGGTGGTCCCGACATTAATTCGTAATATACTCGCGAAACATCGTGACAATTCATCTTACGAACTTTCTCGGTTGTCTATTAAAAAAAGAGAAAAAAAAAGAACAGAAATTTATTTCCTTTCTTAGATTAATTAGAAAGGAATAATGCATTGTAATAGAAACTTTCTTTATAACTACGATCATATGATCCAGTGTCAATATATATATATATATATATATATATTTACTTTCAAACTTTTTAACTAAGTGCTACTACTATCTTTTTCGATTCGATATATATATATGTATATATATATATGTGTGTGGAAGAAAAAAAGAAAAAAAAAAAAGAGAGAAACGATCGCCAGTATAATCCACGATTCGATTTCTTCAATCTCGACGTCGTAAAGTAGAGGAGCAACATGTCTATCTTATCGGTCAACCATACGAGAAATTATTTTGCTGATGTACGTAAGTAAACGCACGCACGCAAGCAAACGCAAACGCAAACGCAAACGCATACGTACGATTAATAATATATAGGGTGTACGATTTTAATTCAATCGTAAAAAAAGAAAAAAGAGAAGAGCGTAACAAGCATGTCAAACAAAATTTTCTATCGATCTTCATCGTAATGATCGAATAACGATAAACGTATAAATCAATGATTCTCGATTATCGTACGATTTTATTTCAAATAAAATCATGAAAGATCAATGTATTTATAAATAGTTATTATATATAAAACACCCTATACATATATATATATATATATATACATACAGATATACATACATACGTATAGATATATACGAACGTAACATGGATCATCGAGATAGTTGAGTTTGTTTTCTATTCCGCGATAGGAGAGTAATATCGCTAGTAGTCTCGATACAGCTATAACGCATACACACGCATATACACGTATACATATATATATATATATACTTATATACATACATACATACGTACATACATACAAGGTAACAACATAGAACATAGAAACGGATTAGAGATCGGTGGGTGTGTTGCCTCGGCGCGGCTGCGCGATCATGCGTTGAAATGAAAGGAGACGTGCGACGTCTCGAGATGAGAAAAACGAGCCGAGAGCAGCGCTCGATCTATGCTCTCGATCGAACTCAACTTCGAGAGCTCGATCGGTCGCAATTTTTATTTACTCTAAATTCTCTCGTATTCCTTAAAAAAAGAAACGAAAACAGGAAAAAAGAAAGGAAAAGAGAAAGAAAAAAAAATTTGACGAACGAGAGAACGTGACTCCTTTCTCGTTTCGTACAAATTCGAATATATCGAAGCACTTGGTTATAAATCGAGTTCGATCAATATTTTTCATTTCAAAAATCATTTTAATACGATCGATACGATCGGTTATCAATATCGATGTCACTTTCACCTCCATTTTATGATCATTCCATCGCTCTCTGTATTTTTTTTTTTTTTTAATTTATATATATATATATATATATATATATATATATATTTATGTATGTATGTACATGGTAATTCGAAAATTATTATTCGTCTTTTAGCAAATATTATTGTTGGCCATTCATTATTACGTTTATTGGGATTAATCGGACAATTAATCAATGTATTGAAATTAATTTTCCTTTTTTTGTTATTTCTTTATTTTTTGTTTCTTTTTTCCTTTTACTAATTATAAATCGAATTCTTCTAATAGCATATAAAATCAACCGTATCAATTATTCCATCACACACATTTATATATATATATATATATATATATATATATATTGCTGATGTTTTTGATTGCTTGTTTAATGATTTAACAGACAATATTTCGTTATATAAAATGAAATAAAAAGATTTCCGAGGTTGTCTATAATTTTCTGTTAAGTGATTTGATTGTAATAATTGAAATGGTCGAATTTACTCGTCAATTATTATTATCATTATCATCATCATCATCATTATCATCATCATCATCATCATCATCATCATCGACAAAACCCGTATGTTTTTCCCTTAACAAGAAAAGAAAGTAATAGTATTTTACAAAACAGATAGATATGATCTATACTAATTGATTAATAATCGCTAATTTTCTTCTTAAACGACTATCCTTCATTTTCTCGTATGATCGATAGCGTACATTTTCTTCTTCGATATCGATTATCGACGAGAGTTCTTCAACGGGGTGAGTTTACTGTTTTATTTCACAAAAAAAAAAAAAGAAAAACAAAAAGAGAGAAGAAAAAAGAAGAAAAAGCGAGAGTAAATGAGAACATCCCGGAAGATCTATCGATCCTTACGAACGAACAGACGAACGAACAGACGAACGAACAAAACGAAAAACAGAATGAGAAACAAACATATATATATATATATATATATATATATACATACAAATAGATAGATAGATATATAGATAGAGATAAAGAAAGAAATAGATAGAGATAAAACTAAAAAGAGAGAAAGAGATAGAGAAAGACTCATTCTTAAATCGTCTCGTTTTGTCTGGTCTCGTCGATCGATTTGGTCCCGTTCTGATCAATTTTTTCCACTTTCTAAACGCTTTAGAGCCCCCACGATCTGCCCTGAGAGACTGCGTGGAATTTCGTGATTAGCAACAACGTTTTTGTCAACGTCACGTTGGCAATAATGTTCGTTGGCGCGTAGAATTATTGCCTCATCGGTGCCGTGGAGGTTGCCTCGTTCGCTCTCCTTCCATCTCTTTCTATTCGAGTTAGCGAGTCGTCTATCTGTTCGTCCATCTATACGTCTATCTTTTTCTCTTTTTCCCTCTCTCTTTCTCTCTCTCTCTCTCTCTCTCTCTCTCTCTCTCTCTTTCTCTCTTTATCTTTTCTCAGTTAAGTCGCTGTTCTTTTGTGACTGGAAGCAATCGACAACGATCGTCGACGACAACGTCCACAACCTAGACTAGGTATACCTACTTACCTATGATAGTCTATCTTCGTTTAACGTTCGTACTTCTCCAATGTATTATCACGATCGAGTTTATTATTTCTTCTTTTTTCTTTCTTTTTTTTTTTTCCTTTTCTTCTTCTTCTTTCTCTATCGAAGGAGCAAAGAAATCTTATCTCTCTCTTTTTTTGTATTATTCTCTCTATCATTCTTATTCTCAAATTCACATTCCTCAAATTATTCCACTCCCCTTCGATGATATTAAACGAAAGGATAGTAAATAAATGGATGGATGGATGGATGGATGGATGGATGGATGGATGGATATACACGTTAATTATTCCTTCCTAACGTGTTATTTAAAAAAACTTACTTATTTTCACTGAAATGCTTGAAACTTTTTCAATAAACCTTTCAAACGAATCGTAATGCACCACGAAGGAATTCGATTCGAACTAAGAGAGGAAGGCTTTGATCGATCGATCGATCGTGATCGATTCAATGGCGGCGTTGCGTTTTAACGAGCGTCGGTGTCGTACGTTACTCTATTAAACGTTAAAACGTTATAACGTTATAAATCGTATTTCGTTTCGTTTCGTTTCGTTTCGTTTCGTTTCGTTCAGGGGAATATAAGGTAAGTTTTGAAATAGTATACCATGAGAAATAGAAAGAATAAGAAAGAGAGAAAGAAAGAAATAGAATCGATCGAACGATCGCAGGAAGAATGTCGAAGGAAGGAGACCTTAGAACGGATCTATCTATAAGTGCAACATATCGTATAAACCTATGTATGTAACCAAGAGTAAGCTTTGAATGAAATCGAGTGGGTGTCGAGAATCGATTTCAACGTTCACGAATACGAAGTACGTATATAAAGGCAAAGTTCAACGTTCATTGATCCGACGTATACGAGGAAAATATAGATCGTTTCGTTTCATTTATATTACGTAACGAAACGTTATTGTTAAATATTAATTAACGATATTAAGAGATCTCAGAGATATCGATCGTATCAATACGATTTAATTGCTCGTTCGATTGAGTTCCTAGTTTATCTTTTGGATATTTCATACAAAGTGATTTTATGATCAAAGAGAACAAGAGAAAAAGAAACTGTAGTACGATTTCTATGGATTAATTCATTGGTATACGTAATCTACCAAGTATTTCGTCAATGGGATTCGATTTGATAGTGATATTTTCGATCGTTTCGATAAAAATATATCTATGATACGTTTGATCAATGGGCGAGTCTATGAATAAAAGAAAAAAGTGAATCAATGATCGTCGAGTCTCGGTGATAGTACAATACTAAAAAACATATATATATATAAAGAAATATTAATTTTATCATTATATGACTTTCAATCGTTAATCGTTAAGTTAACTAATGGTTAAATAATTAATATAATGTCATATGAGTAATAAAGTTAATTGTTAAATAAATTTAATATTATTTAATATCAATCGCGATTTTGAGCAGAATTATTTTCGAAGTGACATGAAGTGCCACCTAACGTAAATTCCTTGAACTAAATGATTATGATAACGCAGCGATCTGCTTTCTACATTACCTTCTGCAAAAGTTGATAAAGAAAATTTCTCGGTAGAAAAATTTTCCTTTGACTTTAACTTCCAAGCGTACATAAAATTAAAAATGATAAATGTATGTTATATTATTCCAATAAATCTAATCATTTTTCTATACTTATAATCCGTTCAACGCTATTCACGTTTCTGAATAAAACAACTTGAGAAATAACGTTAAATGACATCTAACGAGAATATTACAAACGAGAAGGTAATGATAAAGCAGCGATCTCCTATCTGCATCATCGACATTCAGTCGATAAGCACCGTCTCTGTTACAAACAAATTTATATTTAAAATTAAAATGAAAAAATAATTATTAACACGTCAAACTATTATTTTTCCCAGTTAAATCAATCCCATACGATTAATCCTTCCGAATTATATTGAAATTTTACATTAAACAACGACGCTTTAATACGTAAATTTATTTTAATAAAAGCTATGAAAATAGACCCATAAGAGGAAAAAAAAACACACACACACAGAAAAGAAAAAAGAAAAACAGCATCCCAACTGACATTTCCAAGATATTAAATCCTTCCTTTCAAAAATTATTAACGAGCGATGGCGTTGGAAAAGAAAAACGAATCAAACGAGTCCGACGCAAGTGAGATTAGATGTCGAGGTTGAACTGTAATATTTTAATATTAATTATAATGAAGTTACAGGATGTATGTATGTATGTATGTATGTATGTACGCGCGCCTCTGCTGTCTGTGTGTGTGTGTATATGTGTGTTTGTGTCGGTGTTTCTTTTTTTTCTTTTTTTCAATTTTTTTTTTTTGTTTTGTTTTATACAGTATGTATAGATACACAAAGTCGTAATATAGTTCGTTCTTAATTATTTGAGCAATGTAATTATGCTTAATTCAATTCAATAACTTCTTATTATCGTCTACGGTGAAAGAGAAAAAGGAGACAGAGAAGACAGAGATATTATATGTATATAACACGTATTCGTAAAATTTACGTTAAAAAAGAAGTTAGAAGAAGCCCCATCGTTCATCGTCTCTGAATGAATTATCATTCTATAACGTTCTTGTACAAACGGAGAACAATCAATTTCTATTTTAATATATATCTGACCGATACGAAAAAAAAAAAAAAAAAAAAAAAAAAAAGAAGAACATTCCTCTCGTATACGTGTGGGGACACACGTATTTTATTCGTTATATTATCCTGCCTATGTATACACGCGCGTGTGGGGGTGGTAAGAGTGTACGTATCTGTATGTGCGTGAGTGTGTACGTGTGCGTGTTTTGTTACATGTTAATTTATGTGCTCGATTTTACGATTTTAATCGTACATCTCGTCGCCTTCTGGCCTTTTCTAAACGAGGATGGGGTTATTCTGTCTGTTTCAATTACGACTGCGATAACTATGACCTAACTAATGAGCGATTTCGATAACGAGATCGATCGCTATATGTCTCTCTCTCTCTCTCTCCCTCTCTTTTTCTCTCTTTTCGAGAGTCGTCCTACGTAAATACGTTCATAACGTCTCTCTCTCTCTCTCTCTCTCTCTCTCTCGCATTCTCTCTCTCTCTCTCTCTTTTCCTCTCTTTTTCTCACTAACGACGAATCATCATCCCTAAAGTTCCATTATTCATATATGTATAATTATGTATAATATGTATATGCCTATGTATATAAATTCACGGAAAAACCCTTGTTTCTCTTCTTTACAAACGTATTACTACCTAGTGGAAATTTGTACACAGTTTTCGCGCAGAAATTTCATTCTTTCTTTCTTTCTTTCTTCCTTTCTTCGTTTCTTCTCTTCTCCTCTCTTTTCTTCTCTTCTTTCTTTCTTTTTCTTTCCTTTTCTCTCTCTCTTGACTACGCTCACGTTAATCCTCTCTCTGTCTCTCTCTTTCTCTTTCTCTCTCTTTTCATCTCTAATCTCTCTTATTTCTTCTCTCGTAAATGCTCCTAACAAGTCGCGTCTATTTAATTAATATCTCAACTTCTTTTCGTCGCTTTGGCTTCGTGGACTATCCGATAAAAATTGTCTTCTCTTCCTCTCCTTATTTTCATCCTTCTTCTTTCTTCTCTCTTCTTTCTTCTAACTTAAAACGACAGCGTTTAAAAGCAATATTCAATTAATTATATTAATCATTCGATTTATTTCGTTCGTTACTAGTTACAGAAAAAGAAAGAAAGAAAGAAAGAAAGAAAAAACGAATCGTAATGATGAGGGAAGAATATAAAAATAAAATTGAAGAGAGAGAGAGAGAGAGAGAGAGAGAGAGAGAGAGAGAAACGGAGAAAGAAAAAAGAAAAGAAAAAATGGGAAAAGAAATAGAAAACAAAACGAAAAAGATTCAAAGAAAAGAAGGACGAGAGAGAAAGAAAAGAATTAAAAAAAAAAAAAAAAAAAAAAAAACAAAAGGAACGATCTCGCGAGAAAAAAATCGTCGCCAATGATTCGATAACGCAGGAGAGAGATTCGATAATATATCACGATTTTCAATTGCCGTAATGTGTTAAATCTATTTACGATGTTGTTTTTACGCGATGATCGATTTCATACTCGAGTAAAACGCGGAATGAGCTAATCAAAATCGATTTGTCGAGTCACACTCGACAAATAAATGTCGAGTGACACTCGACAAACTGATGTCGAGCGTGACTCGACACGAGTATCGTACAATCGACTCGATCAAATTTGATCAAATTTGATAAAATTTCTTCGAAGACGAATTGAATATTCTTTTTTTTTTTTAAATCCCTTTTTTTTTTTTAAAAATGTCTCTCCCTTCCTCTCATTTTTGACTAACAAATTTAAATCGTTTCGTTAAATGGCAAACAACATCGAACGAACTATTCTCACACGTATTATTTATCGTGAATTAACGTTTCAAATCGATCATCGTGAATTAACGATCCTATCGTCCGAATATCATCGTTGACTTTAATGATACAATGTGACGATTAATATCAATCGATGTCGCTTATCGATTCGACGAATCAATTTTCAAATGTGAATCTTTCACTTTAACTAGGAACGACGACGAGAATCTAAAAATCATTATTAGTTCGATCAAACGAACGAACGATTGAAGATTCTTCTTCTTTTTTTTTTTTTTTCTTTCTCTTTTTTTTCGAAAGCAGATCATCGCAGATGGTACAATTGAAAATTCACGTAGGAAATTAAAATAGTGATTTCTTTCAACGTCGAACAACGAAACGTCGTATCGTTCGTTGATCGTTGATAAATCGTTAAATTGTTAAAAATCGAATGAAAATGTATCGTTTGAAAAATACCGAGATCGACGATTTTTAAAGAGAGTTTAGAAAACGCAGAGACAACGCAAATATCCGTTTCTCCATACTTGTTTCTTTTCTTCGTTACGACGTTTGATTTCGTTTCGTTTCGTTTTGTTTTTTGTTTCTTTCCTTTCTATCTTTTCTTTCTTCTTTTCTTT
The DNA here is from genome assembly GCF_014466175.1 of Vespula pensylvanica. NCBI lineage: Eukaryota > Metazoa > Arthropoda > Insecta > Hymenoptera > Vespidae > Vespula > Vespula pensylvanica. Next base: position 2,353,328 of record NC_057702.1, on the reverse strand, counting down.
TTATTTTCTTTTTTTTTTTTTTTTTTTCTTTTCCATTTCATACTCACAAATTAACGCAGCGCAATTTCATTAACTTGCAAGGAGTAGGAAGAAGCTATTAAAAAGATCGATTCGAGCGACGACGCTATAACTCGGAATCGTGCCGGTCGAAAAGGAGATACGGCGAAACGATGACGATAACAAGATTTTGTAAAAAAAAAAAAAAAAAAAAAAAAAAAAAAAAAGAGAGAGAAAAAAAAGAAAGAAAAAAAGGAATCTTGTCCCGATAGAATCAGATCGTCGATTAGAATTAATGCGAATACGATGATTATCGAACAATAGTTAATTCAGAAAACTTCGCATGATCGCCGTACATCCTTGGTCGACATTTGACAATGATAACGATTAAATAATTTCGATAATAATAATAATAATAATAATAATATTAATAATATATAATAATATATAATAATATATAATAATAATAATAATAAAATAGTACAATAAATAATAATGTGCGAGGAACGTAGATTCGAATATTGACAGTGAGAATAAAAAGGGTATGTTTGATCATGCTACTCATAGGAACTAGACTATAGAAGAATGTTTTGCATGTGTGTCTGCGTGTGTGTGTATGCGTTTGTATTTGTGTGTATATATATATATATATATATTTATATATTGTACGTGTCTATATTCACGAATTTTTTCGACGCTAACGTTCCTCGTTTTTATGCGAAAGAACTGAAGCCAAAAAAAAGAAAAAAAAAAAAAAATAGAAAGAGCTATGATTCAACGATTTCCATATCCAATAGATATTAAGAGAACTATTATTTTCTCTCGTTATTTTTAATCGATTCTCGAGACACCATTGTTCGATAAAAAGAAAAAGAAAAAATAAGAATGATAATAGTAAAAGCACGCATGTAAGTTCGATCTCATTCTCTCTCTCTCTCTCTCTCTCTCTCTCTCTCTCTCTCTCTCTCTCTCTCTCTCTCTCTCTCTCGCTGTCTTTTTCTTTTTCATTTTTTATTTTTTTATTATTTTTTTTTTTCCCATAAAACTCGTCCAACCGGCCGTGCAACTCGCTCGAGAATAAATGTTATACACGTTAACAAAGTGTATTACATTTTTGTCCACTCATGTGTCTTTGATGGATTAAGACAACAACAAAAAAAAAAAAGAACCACACACGAAGAGGGGTAGTAAAAAGAAAATGGAAAAGAGGGAGGAACGAAAGACGTTCGTTTTTTTTCTTTCTTCTTTTTTCTCTTTTCACACTATAGTTGTTTCGTTCAGCTGAAACGAACGAACGAACGAACGAACGAACGAACGAACGAACGAACTCCATCATCGCGTTGATAAATCTTCATCGTTGATTGGATCTTGAAGAGACGATCGTAGTATCGTTGTTCCATTTATTCCATCGTCGGAGATTAAATGATCAGGGTTAGAGAAGGAGGTATAAGCGAGTAGTTATCAGTCAATACGATCTTTCGGTTATGTGGAGATCTCGATAACCGGTTCGGCTGTATTATTGTTGAGCAATTCCTGTTTGTCTCTCAGCTTAAGATCGTATTGGGACGGCGATGGAGAATCTTTGGTCTCTAAGGGCGAAAGACCGTCAGCCTCTTCGAGAGGTGAAACGCCTTCCTCGCTGTCCTCGTCCTCGTCGTATTCAGTTTCCATTTTGGACTCATGTATATCGTGCAAACGACCGGACAAATATGCTGGATGAGGTGGCAAATGATAACCAGGTTCACCACCATAAGTTACCTTACCCATGAACGATCTGATCTCGTCGAAATACGTGTCCTCTCGTTCGTTCTCGTTGCTACTGCCAGGAGAATCAGCTACGGAGACAACACCGCTGCCATCGTCTGCCTCGTGCTTTTTCAAATGTCTATCCAAATTGGTTTGTTGACCGAAACATCTCTCGCAAAGGGGACACTTGAACGGTCGTTGCTTGTCATGAATATTCCTAACGTGTCGTTGTAGGTTGCTGGATATACTGAACGATCTTTCGCAGTATTTGCACTTGTAAGGTTGTTCGCCGGTGTGGGTACGTAAATGCCTAGTAAGATTCGCCGATCTCGGGAATACCTTTCCGCAAAACTTGCACGAGTAACGATCCTTTATCTTACCGTGCGCGTGATGATGGTGATGGTGATGATGATGGTGATGGGGTGGCATTACGGCATCTTGAAACGGTTTCACGCCGGGGAACGCACCCATCGGCGGCCTGGCAAGCAGGTCGAATCCCCCTCCTGGCCTGGCGCCGCTGAGCCCGTTCATTAGTGTCCCTAAAAAAGGAAGTCCACGGGGTGGCCCGAACGGTGGAAGAGGTGGTAATAATCTCGATTCGGCCGAAGCACCTCCTGCCGTAGGAGGAGCACCTGGGAATGCAGGAAAAGTACTTCCAGGTGTACGATACATGGCTTCCAGAAACATCGGATGTATCGGTCTGGGATACGCCATGTGCGGAGGGGTATTCGTTGGCGTTTGATCCGTTGTTGAAAGATTCGTTCTGAGACGCGGACTACTCGTTACGTCCTTCGTATCGATGACAGCCATCGATGGGATCGGTACGACATTTTCCTCTTCGGTCGTTCTCGGTGGATCCACAGGTGGTGGCGGAGGTTCCTCGACGGTTATTGGCGCTGGCGAAGGACTACGACTCTTTCTCTCGTCTATCGATACGTCCTGCTTCTTCGTTTGCACCCTCAGATCTAAAGGCTGATCTGTCGATTCTTCGGTCGTAGAATTCGTCGCCGTTTCGATTTCCATTTTTTTTTCTACCGACTTTCCAAGGTTCTCACGACGCTTGCTCTGATCGTCTTCGGACTCTGACGTTGGGTGAACGAGTGGCCTGGCCGGTGACGGCCTGAACAACGAGGTTGCCTCCTCGCCGGCCGACGGCGATATCTTACTGTGTTGTGGATGAATTCTTGGCGGGGTGAAACGTTCCTTCTTCGGGCTCTCGCTTCTTTTATCACCGTCGTCGAGTTTAGGTGGGAAAAGTAACGGGGAGTTTAGAAAGTTCGGTGCATTTGGAAATATCCCGGGATACGGTGTCATCAGGCTAGGCGGATAAAATGGTAAACCACCTGGTAGACTGACCGGTGGTCTCGGATAAACGAGGAAAGGACTAGGCGCCGAAGTTGGTAATTGCGGCATTGTTCCTGGTGGGCCAGTCGGTGTCGTTGAATCGCAGAAACGTTTATGCTTCGACAGTGACGTAACCGTGCTGAAGGATTGTCCACATTTGACGCACTTTATTTGCATGCGACAATCCGCGTGCATGCGTTTGTGTCGGCAAAGATTGGAGAACTGAGTGTACGCCTTGAAACAGACCTCGCACTGAAATGGCTTAACGCTGCTGTGAATGTGAGTGTGTTGCTTCAATCCGGAACTCGTGGCGAACGTTTTCCCGCATTCGGTGCATGCGTGACTCCTCGCCCCAACGTGATTCGAACGTATGTGACGTTGGAGATTAGACGGGTCCGTAAAAACCTGTCGGGTGTTCGACTATTAGCGATACTTGGAAGATTGCATTCATTTGGAATATCGTAATTTTATCGTCGGCTATTTCTAAAAATTAATAATTACCCTCGGGCAATTTTCGCAAGGATAATTCCTTCGATCGCCGTGAACAATGGCTCGATGACGAACTAAAAGTGCTCGCCAAGCGTAACCACGTGGACAATCGTCGCACCGGTGTTGATCAGCTGGATATCTATGACAAGTCACCAGGTGTCCGTCCAATCTGAAATGCAATTCAAATAAAAAAAAAAAAAAAAAAAAAAAA
>NC_057702.1:2320806-2349441 GCF_014466175.1 Vespula pensylvanica | reverse complement strand
TCTGGCTCGAGGATGATGACTAACAAGTGGCACCACCAACCTGCCAGCGAACTAGCTTTCTCTCTCTCTCTCTCTCTCTCAACTAATAACGCTCGTCCTCCCCAAGAAAATGGTCATCGTACGTGCAACACAGACACAAACGCGTACGAACAGCTACACAGACGGACAACAACCGCTAGAATGTATTCGTAAGTTTAGTTGAAGGAGGAAGAAGGGCGTCTTCGAGGGTGTCACAAAGTGGGCACGGGTTATGGTCACAGGATGGCATGGTGTGTGAGACAGCATTGATTTTACACCCTCGAACTCCTCGTGTGAAAGCTATTCCCTGTGAGATAGTGCCTTCACGGTGACGGTGCACCGTGCCAGATGAGTGCCGAGCACGCGACGCCTTCGATGATGTATGCGAAAGACGTTCGATGCGACCGAATGCGGACCTCAGAATTATTTTTCTTCGTTACAACAGGTGAACTTTCAACCTAGGTATATGCATGTACATACACTCACACGCCATACACATCCATACACATGTCACATGATAATATATTCTTCTCGATAGGAAAATTCAATATCTACAAAATTTCACTTTTGTAAAGTAAATTCTTTTTTCTTTTTTTTTCTTTCAACTAACAAGTTGAATAATTTCTTTTAAACAATATCCATCGATTATATCAAGCAAAAAAAGAAAACGATCGAGATCTTTTACAACACTCGAATCGACAGCTAGAAAATAAAAGAAATTCTTTGGAAAAATAGAAATTCAATGGAACGTGAAAAACTGAATAAACAATATGATTTTAATACGGATCATGTGTTTTACTATTCCTAGGACAAGTGAAGTACTCAACAGAGAAAGTAGTCGACTCACTTCTATTACCTTTCTTACTCTTTTTCTCTCTCTCTCTCTCTCTCTCTCTTACTCTTAAACTCTGAGAAAAAAGCTATGGGACATCGAAGGGGTAGTCCTTGGAAAGGGCTCGCGTGATCACGAGCCCTTTTCGAAGCGAGTATATATCCCATAGCGCTTAGATTTAAAGTGGATAACGTGCCTCGAAGCCTAACCACCCCCATCCATCTCTCACCCTCTATTTCTTCCTCCCTATCTCCCTCTTTTTCTCTCTCTCCCTCTCTTCATATCTATACAAGACCTATATCAATTAATAATCGACGTTCGATGTAGACATTTACGTCGTGTGTGATGAGTGTTAACGATCGCAAACGAATGAGAGAAAAAAAAAGAGAGGAGAGAGAGAGAGAGAGAGAGAGAGAGAGAGAGAAAGGGAGAGAGATTCGTGTCAACTATACCGTTAGTAATCTGATTCGAAAAAAACATACGACGATGTCTTATGAATCCTTCATGAGTAGAACTTTGTTACACGGTTATAATGATAACGATTTCATGGATAATGATACGAGTGAATATACGATAATAATAATAAAAATAATAATAATAATAATAATAATAATAAAAAGAGGCGGGGATTAAAAATATCTTCGTTCTGTTACATACATACGTAGATACGTACATGAATCTAACGATTGATCTATTCTATTATTTTTTATACTTACAAATCTATGTCTTGAAAGGGTTTGTCACAGACAGTACATCTCGTCTCGCTCTCCTCTTCGTCCTCTCTGTCTTCATCGACTGTACCGCTATGTTGAGATGCTGTACAGAAAAAATTAAAGAGAAAAATATAAAAGATATGAACTAATTAGATGAGAAAAATCGATTCGATTCGGATTCGATTGGATAATGTTAGATACGTAGATGTTACACGTGTGTTTTATTTATTTATTTATTTATTTATTTTTTTTGTTATGGATAAAAAAGAAAAAAGAAAAGAAAACACGTACACGTACGTACATATGTGCACACATACAGTATGTATTACGTGACCGAAATTATTACAAGGAGGGGTTTCTAACGTTTTATAGTATGCCTGTGTTCTCTCTCTCTCTCTCTCTCTCTCTCTCTCTCTCTCTCTCTCTCTCTCTCTCTCGCTGTACACACACATACATATACACATATACACACTAGAATTATTTCATGAATTATTAAATTAAATCGCCGTTATCGTACGATCTGCACGACGAAGAGTGCAGCCTGTCTCTGCTGGTGGCGTAACGAGAAATTAAAGAGTCTGTCAATACGGGGAAATAATTTTGCTCTATGGAAAAAAATAATAACGTGACGTTGGTAAGATTGAAAATGGAATAAAAAAAGAGAAAAAAAAGAAAAAGAAGAAGAAGAAAAGGAAAAAGAAATGAAAGAAAATGAAAAAATAAATAAAAGGAAAAAGGAAACGAACAAAAAAGAAATCTAGCCAATTTACCTAGTTTCAATATATTTTTTCTCTTCTTTCTCTTTTTTTCTTTTGGAAAATATGTAAAGCTACGTTGTTACGTCGTAATAAACTACAGCGCGACAACACTGACAAACTACTTTACTTCGAAATAATCGAGCACACTTTTATTATCACAGTGATGCACTTTACAAAAAAAAATTAAAAAAATAAAAAAAATAAAAAATAATAAAAATAAAAATAAAAAGGAAAAAAAAAAAGAAGTAGAAAGAAAATTTTCCTTTTTCTTCTTGTATTTTTGTTTATATCAAACAATACACGATGCGATACACGAAATCCTTTAATTTCTTGAAGTATCCCGATCACGTAGGACGTGATCACGATCGGACACACAATAAAGTACTAAAGACGATAGATAAAATGATGGTTTGCCATGGCAGGTAGGCAAAGTGACCTATACCTTCCTTTAATGCACGCTCGTTGGAATCACTTTCTATTGGTAAAAGCGACGTACTCGGTTGACCAATGGCAAGTTAGTTCCCCCAACACATGTCAAACCATGAATCCGTGACAAAAGACCAAACGCCAACGCCTTTTTTAATCCGTTTTTTAGAAAATTAATATGCGTAAGATCAATGATCTCTAGATTGTTAATTAACAATCGATTATTTCTATATCAACGTTATCACACGTTCTATATATTTCAACGATGATAACAATGTGATAATTGTGATATTGTGATATCGACTGATCGGATGAAAAATATTTTAGATTATGAATTTTTCCAATTAGAAAAGACAAACGTTACGTTCGTTATTATCTAAACAATAATATATATCTTATTAATCTCTTTGATCTACTGTCCCTATATTTATCGAATACATAAAATAACCTTTTGAAAATAAGGTAGTAGACCTCCAACGGTTATTTAAATCTGCCGCTACACTTGTCCGTACCAAGACCATATGGTCTAACGATGGCCCCCAACGGACCTTCATGGGAACTGGCCGCAACACCCATCGTACCACCATCGTGTACGATCCAACCCCCACTTTCTTCTCTTCTCTACCCCATAACGTTAATCGTCCTTCCTTCTATGGATTAATTCGATACGGCATACCGTAAATTTAGGACAATGTAGGATGTAAGATGACATCTGATCGATGAATTTAATTCTAAGAAGAAACGACCTGTCATCTAATTGTTAGATTTATTAATATTTTTCTTTTTCTTTTCTCTTTTTTTATCTTTTTAAACCAATCTAAGATAGAATCCATCAACGAATCAACGAATCAACGATTAATGAATATTAAAGAATTTTTCTTTCTTTTTTTCTTTACCCCACGTTTAAAATTTGTTCATCCAAGAGAAACAACGCCATAGGTGGCCATTGAGATGCATTATGCCTTTTATGTTAATCGTTGGTGTAGAAGAAGACCGGTAGGAAAGTCACGTTGCGTAAAGTCAACAGGTGGGATCCACCGACAACGCAGATATACACACGCACACGCACACACGCATACACGCACTCACCCCCTGCGGCCAAGTCGTCGGTTGGTTGCTACTTTTCATGGGAAAAAGTAACGGAAATCTACGCCTTACGTGACACATCGATGCTTCCAAATAATCATGAGCGAATCATTAAGGATTTTTTCTCTAACGGTATTTTTTTTTTTTTTTTTTTTTTTTTTAGAGAGCTAACAACCTTGCAATCTAAGAAATATATAAATACGCACGTACACGTCAACGAATAAAGAAAAATATTTCTAAACATCCCTGAAATAAAAAATTGTATAATCAATCTACGATCACACGTTTGTGCGATGAATTGTGAATGAATTTTCTAATTGTTTAATCTAATTTCGAAAAAAAAAAAAAAAAAAAGATATTTTGACTTTTTACGCCATTCACAATTTCATCCCTTTCTCATCTCACGGGACTTCACAAGGCTAATCTTCTGTATCCATATATAAAATAGACGTGTCATTAGTCTCCGATGAATCGAATGGGGCTTGTAACCGTGTCAGATACACCCCCTCCCCTTTTCTTCCTCCCGTAGGAATCCACCCTCCTTTTTCAGGATGAAAACGTCGCGTGTCCCTTTTGTGCACGAGATACCCCTTTTTTCTACTACTAAAACCGTGCCCCTTTTTTTTTTCTTTTCTCTTTCTCTCTCTCTCTCTCTCTCTCTCTCTTTCCCCTCAAACCCTGTTAATCGACAATGCTCGACCATAAATTATATCTACGACCCTAATAGAGACATCGAATAACATTGAGAGAAACAGAAAGAAAGAGAGAGAGAGAGAGAAACTGGACCAACACGAGAAACGTATCCTTAATATACCTATGTGTATGTGTGTGTATGTGTGTGTGTGTGTGTGTGTGTGTATGTATGTGATGAGAGAAGCTAAGGATACTGAAGAGAAAAAAAAAACAGGATAGGAAAAATCAAAACCATAACTCACTTTAACTACCCCATGCCAGATGCATCTACGCTCCACCCTCTAGGCACGCGCGCGTGGTTTACCCCATTGCCGTTGAAAAAAAAGAAAATAAAAAAAAAATAATAATAAAAAAGAAAGGAAATTATGACGGAAAAAGAAAAAACGTGTTCAGTTCGAATTTCTTGTTCGATCGTTACCTTCGATAACATTCTTAAAACTGTGTCGTTAAAACGTATGTTTTTCAACGTTAAACGTGATTCTAATAATACTTTTATTTTATTTTCATTTTTTTTTGTCCATTGAAAATATTGAAGAAAATTGATAATTAAATCGATTATCTAATAATCGAGATATTGATAAGAGAAATTAAATATATATTATTTATATATTATATAATAATTATAAGGTGTCAACAATCAAAACTTTTTTCTTTTTTTATTTTTTTTTTTTTTCATTGCAGACACCCTGTATCTACGATGTAAGTACATACTTGTCATGTATTTAGGTTACACGATTTCTAGCATTGACATTTGATATGGATTAAATGTAATATGATTATTAACGAACTACATATGTATAACTACATATGCACACGCACACACACACACACATATATATAAAATTGAACTAATATAAAGCTTATTAAAAAAAAAACGACACGATGTTCTATGAATAGAAGTGTTAAAACGAGATACCCTTCGTACATTCTCTCTTGTTCCCTTATAAAAAAAAAAAAAAAATGATCCTGTTGAAGGGAGAGAAAAAGAAAGAAAGAGATAGAGAAAACGCCCAGATGTATCTATCAAAGGACTTCTATCCAGCTTATATGTATCACATATGTATATATATATATTTTTATATAACATCATTATCATACGTACATACATATGTATTATACCTACGTCTTATATAATTAAACATCTTATGTTATTATCACTAATGATAATAGAAATAAAAAAAAAAAGATATTTACGATCTTTCAAGATATTAATCGAATATTTTTATTAAATGAAATTTCTATTCCTCCTTCTTCCCTATCCCTCTCCCTTTTTTTCTCTCTTCCCTACTACACAAGCTGGCCACGTCGTTCTAGTATGGCGGTTGCTCGTAAAAGAGCTCCTTAATGTGTTAATTAATTTTCCGAAATTAAGATCGTCGTCTGCGTGACTCGACTTAATTGCTCGGATAAGTTTTCGCGTACACGGTACAGTCTAGAGTATCGTAAAACAAACGCCTTCGTTTAGAGCCCTTCTTGAAGTCCCTTCGAACGTATACCAAATACTTAAGTATAATTCGCTTTAAAATCGAGAGACCCTTCGCATTGTCCCGTTATCATTCTATTTCTTTTAAGAAATATAGAAGATAAGAGACGATAGTTCATAAGCGATTGCGAATTAAAAATCGTTCTACTACTTGTTCTTTATCTTTTCTTTTCTTTTCTTTTCTTTTCTTTTTTAAATCGTGAAACTACGAATCTAATTTAAATAGTTTCAAAAAATATAGAAAAAAAAGTTACGGAAAAGTTGTCAAATTCATCTTAGGAACTGTTGCCACGAATCTATAATCAAAAAGAATTTTTTGATTCGATTTATAATAATAGATTTTTAAAAATAACACAACGAGCTGAAAAAATTGCAATCCGAAATTAATCGATGCGGTACGAAAGCGAAACAATTATCAATTATCAATTAACGAAGTTGAAAGTTTAATTTAGTGTATCTTCCCTTCCTTTTCTTGAAAGAAAGAAAAAGAAAGAGAGAGAGAGAGAGAGAGAGAGAGAGAGAGAGAGAGAGAGAGAGAGAGAGAGAGAGACATTTACGAGGGTACTAAAATTACTAGGAAAAATAGTGAGCAAATTAGTCGACGTAGGAAAAGCTCGTTCATACGACGACGACGACGACGACGACGACTACAACTACGACGACGATTCTCAAACTTCGACAATAAGCCCGATTTTAATTACCTCGACATCTGGGTGTCGAATATAACGTTCCGTCCCTAATCTTGCCCTTCAAGTCGTCATCCTGATTTTGACCATCGCTTAATTTCAATCAGATAATCGTCGAGCAATAAGGTACTTCTCCTCTTTCCAGATGTTCCAAATATTATATACATATATATACTTCTATGTGTGTGCGTATGTCATAAGGAGATTAAATATTAAATTTGATCTATATGTGACTTTTCTTTTTAAATACGATTTATCATATAATAAAATTCATATATCATATAATAAAAAAGAATGTAATATTAAAAAAAAAAAAAAGAAAATAAGTAAATAGATAAATATATAAAAAAAATAAAATAAAAAGAAGAACAAAAAAGTAAGATAAAATTACGATCTTCTTTAGATTAAAAAATTTTCGATATATATATATATATATATATATATATATATATATATATATATATATATACGTATACATGCATACTCTATTAAACGAAAAAAAATTGAACATAAACATGTATCGAAAAAGGGTTAAAAGGTTCACTTAAACTTCGTGTCCCGTGGCTTTTGTACTTCGTTTCTACATGCATTTTAACTTAGGCGTAAGAGGGAAGAAACGGACAATTCAAAAGCGACACGAGCCACTACTAACGAACAATGTCGACGGAGAAAGAGAGACAGACAAACAGAAACAGAGAGACGGACAAAGAGAGAAAGAGAGAGTGAATGATAGAAAGAGAGTGATAGATAATCAGTACTTATTACCGAGAGACAGGGGTTAATACTCAACGGTCGACCAGGTGAATCACGCCAGAAATCAAGGGTGCATGACGGTGACAGCGTTTCCCAACGATAATCCACGATTTAGCCCTTAGTCCTAAACGTATAACTACACCCCCGCTACTGTTTAACGTCCCTGACTCCTGCCTTCTCGAAAGACACCTGCCCTTCCTTTTGCATTCTACATATTCGTAATCGTATGCGAGCACGAGCCGCTACGGTTATGCGATGGCTATCACCCATAGAAAGTCGACTAGTAAATTTAACTGTTTTAAGGGCTTGCTTCGTTGACCCTCCTAAAACAATCCCTTTTTCATCCTTCCAATACTTTCATATTGTTATTTCAATATTGAATAATATCCTATTTAATATCGTTTAATATTGAAATTATAAGAATGAATGATTGCGTTATTGTAAAAATGTAATAATCGTCTTGTTGACGTGAAATGTAATAATTAATATCGTAAAGTGTAACGATTATAATAGTCTCGTTAATTTTTAACGTTACGTTCATTCGTTCGATTAATATTTTTAAACATTATTCGTCGCATTATTTTTTAAAATAAATCGTCAGTATTTGTAATCTAAATCGTAAACTGACGTAATCCTGACGCTTAATTATTTATATTAATCGTCCTAGAAAATAATCCCTATACGTACTACCGACCATTTGTTTCGCTGAATATTTATAATTAATCGATAAGAATATCGATTAGTCAAATGAATAAATATCGATCGTTATATTAGATTAAATATCGTTTTGTACGGTTCTTTTCTTTTTTCTTTTTTCGATACCTGTAAAATTTAAAGGACGCAACGAAAGTCTAAATTAACATTAGATTAATATTATAAAAATAAGATTGTTCATGCTAACCGGTTTCTCTGTCGCTTCTATCTTCGGTAGCATTCTCACCAAGGATGTCTTGTAATTGGAGAGGTTCTCGTAGACCTAGTAGGAGCTCTTCACCAATTGCGATGTCTCGAATGGTCTCGTATAATATCTACGACAAAAAAAAAATAATAATAAAACGATAAAGAAATAAATAAAAAGGAAACTTATAAACATTTATAAAAGAAACGTGAACGCAAAACTGTGTATATTATCTCTATATTAATACTTGACGAAAGATGGAAATACATATGTACATATATTATATATATATATATATATAAAAAGAATTGAATAAAAATAAGATATCGTAAAATAAAAATGTTCTTTCAATGAAAACTTCGGACGCTAATTTATGTCGAATACACAGGCACCTCTCTTTCCCCCCTCTCTCTCTCTCTCTCTCTCTCCCTCGAATGATGTTCGATAACTCTTAAAGGATCTTTATGGTGTCGTCAAAAGCATCGAAACGTCATTACGATTCTGCAAAGCACTGATAGAAAGAGAGAAGAAGAGAGAGAGAGAGAGAAAAAGAGAGAACCATGTCCCTCATTCCCACAGCGATTGCAAAAGGGCGTATACGAAGTCAGTAAAACGACCCCGTAGGGTGACTTAATAACTAAACACCCTGTATACATGTAGCTTAAGGGCGCGCCCACGAAGCCGCGGCTACCATGTGGCGTAGTTCACACAGAGAATCGTAAGGACGGTAGTCCAAGCTCGACCCCAAATTGACATGCTGACCTTTATCGTTACGCTTTATTCGATTTGTTTATCTTCGTTGTTATAAACGATATCCGTTAAATGAACGAACGATGTTATTTTTGTTGTCCTTGTTTTTGTTAACGTTACTGTGAAATAACATTCAAGTACAACCTCTACAAATCTTTTGCAACGTAGATAAATAATTTTTCAATCGTCATACGACAATCTATCTAAATACTGTACGATCTAATATTGTAAGAAATTGTTGTATAAAATTCTGAGACACGTTATTATAATTATTTAATACGACGACGAAACGTACAACTGTAAGAAAAAAATTATTATAATAATTAATTACAACTATCGATCGTTAAGAAAATAATGTATTAGTATTACGAGGACGTTATAAAAACGACGACGTACGATCTAACGTACGATCAATGATCTAATGTTCCAAAAAATTATACCGGAAATAAAGGTACAACATTCCTGGAAGAGTAAGGTTATAACATGTTATAATTATTTTATCCAACATATGCGCAATTTTAACAAAAACTAATTATCATAATAATTAACTGGCAACTGTCGATAGTCGATCAACTGTTGTTCTCAACGAGGAGTACGAGTTGGATAATTGTTCATATGGATAATGACGACTAATCATGTTCTAATCATCGAATTTGTCTACATACAAAATTCGACATATTATTCAACTAAATAGAAAACGTAAATGCGTAATATCGTTAAGAAGAAGAAGAAGAAGAAGAAGAAGAAGAACGTAACAGCTCGATAAAAATCTCTTACGAAGATATCTAAAAATAAAGTTAATCGACGAATTTGACGATTTATTAATTAACAATATTAATTACCTCTCCTCCAATAAGTATATGCCGCAAATTGATTAGATGAGGCGTTGCTGTACTGCGTATGTATTTTAACCAATTGCTCCTTTCGTGAGAAGCGTCCAACCATCCTCGTACACCGCTGCCGACTATTCGAACCTGAAAATAAAAGGGAATATCAACTCTCGTAGACGATATAAAAACAATAAGAAAATTCCGAGAATTACAGCGTCGTGTGTTTACTAGGACGATGTGAGCAACAAGAACAACAAGGGCAACAAAGACGACAAGGACACTTGTACGAAACGTAACGTAGATAGATACTTGGGTCTCTTCTTTCTTTCTTTCTTTCTTTCTTTTTCTTTTTTGTTTCTTTGTCCCACGTCTCCAAGTATTTCATCGAAAACAATAATTTATCTTCGTTCAGAAATATAGAGGACGTCTCTTCGAAATGAAACCGCGATGTTTCGGATGCGGAACATTGCGTTTAACGGGCCGTCGATCTTGGATATCGCCCTATCATCATCACCACTCTAACCTTCTATCCAACATCCCCCAAAATTTACGGACCAACCCCTGAGTATTGAGAGAGAAACAGAGAAAGAGAGATAGAGAGAGAGAGAGAGAGAGAGAGAAAGAGAGAGAACGAGAGAGAAAACGAACTCGACAAGTGATTTTTTCAATTGTCTTGCAACGGACTCACGCCTCGTGACGCTTGGCTGGTCAACCATCTCACCCTGATCCATAGAGTCTTCTCACCCTGTATACACCCTTCTCTCTTTTAGACAGAAAGAGATCGTCCGACTCTTTTCATCGGCACCCTCGAAAATACTTTCTACGATAACTACTCTTATATGAGATATTGTTTTATATTATATTATGTATCATCGAAAATGTTTACTTTTAATTGTATGATTTAATAATATATGCATCTGTGAAATACATATGAAATTGTTTTGTAATTATTGTAAATATTTAATCCGATAACCGATATGTATATATATATATATATATATATATATTTTTTTTTCTTTGTACGATTGTGATCGTTTTTAATAATAAAGATGTTTTTATAATAATTACTGTTTTTATTATAAAAGAGAAAAAAATATATATATCATTTTTTTTCCCTTTATATATAATTCCTACCACCTGTCGACGATGAGTTCAACCTACTATGCCATTTAAAAATCAATGAATCCTGCAGGTAGACGAGTTCTCTTTATTATCGAGCTTTTTTTATATAATTAATCAAACCATTATTATATTTTCATATATATATTTTTTTATATAAATTAAGACGGTCAACGATATCTTTATTTTCGATTATTTATTTTTTCATTTTATATATATATATATATACACACACACACACACATGTAAATAGTGAAAATAGGGTAGAAGTAATACTGAGTTTTAAGAAACCGAAAAAATAGAAAGGAAATCAAGGATGGTCAAGGTTTTCTATGATGCTGCTCCTAATACCTATTTTAGCTACCAGGGATTGTTAAGGAGCACTTCCAAAAGATGTGCACGAACGAGACATCACAATAGAACTTCTCACCGGCTAACAGGACAGATTAGGATCTTTCTAAAAGCTGTGACACCTTTCGACAATGATGAGCTAACTCGGTGCTCGTTGGTGCAGCACATGGTATTCATTTTGAAACATCTATTTCCGAGACGAACGAACGAATGAAACGAGAACGTACGGAAAAGATTTGTAAAACGTTTATTAGAATAATTATTTATTCCAAATAATTGCGATTAAAAATTATTCTAAATTATATTATACAAATGCAGATCCGATTAAATTCTTCCGGACGATCTTTGAAATCGATTACTCTTTTCATTCTTTTCTTTCTCTTTTTTTTTAACTGATTCTTTTCCTTCTTATCAAATTTGTAAAACTATAAATTAAAAAAAGAGAAAAAAAAAATCACGTTGAGTAACTTTTGGCCCCACTCTGTATATTCGAGAGTTACATAAATTACTATAAATTACGAAAAATAAATAAAATGCATGACATTTATTTTACACACAGATGAATCATATGAAGAGATTAATTACGATGTAGTGTTTATAAAAAAAAAAAAAAAGAAAAAGAAAAAAAAGGATGACGTCAGATCTCTTTTTGGACGATGAAAAAAAAGAAAGAAAGAAAAAGAAAGAAAGATAGAGAGAGAGAGAAAAAAAAGAAAAGAGAAAGAAAAGAAAAGGAGACACACGAAGAGACGGAAAAGAAGACGGAAATTCGTCACTGGCTTTAACCGCTCAGCAGGGTAGATTTTTCAGTTTGCTTTGTCGGCTCGAACGGACATGTGCTAACAATTCGTAGGACAGATTTACTCCTGCTTCTGATTCTCATTCCCATAATCGTACCGTATTTTCGTGGTGTCTCTACAAAGATACGAGCTTATGATAATTCAGGTCGCTCAACGAGGCCGTCTCTTAATCAGAGCAAAGATATTAGTGGATATTTTTAAAAAATGAACAAACAAACAAAGAAATGAGGAAGAAAATAAAAACCCGAACAAATGAAAAAAGAAATATCATTCTTTTTCCTCTTCTTTTCGATTTTTCTTTTCTTTTCTTTTTTTTTTCTTTTTTCTTTTTTTTTTTTTGTATTTTCCATCATTGAAATAACGTCAAAAGTTTATGCCATTATTTATTTATATTCCTAACGCATAAACAGAAGAAAGAGAACATGAAAATGAAATTTTACAATGTTTTCTGTAACAAGTAAAAGCGAGAAAATTTTGCGGTCGCACGTCGTCGGTCAGTAATTCAAAGGCCGTTCAAAGAGAACAGAGAGAGAGAGAGAAAGAGAGTAATATACGTTGGTGTGCTACGTAAAACTTAAGAGAGAGAGAGAGAGAGAGAGGGAGGGGAGGAAGGGTGAATAAGTGAGAAGAGGAGGAAGAGGAGGAGTACCGAGGCAGAGCAAATAAATCATAATTGCATCATTCCTTGAGCCTCTTTAAGCGACGTTAGAGAACGCCAGTATGAAATTGCTAAAATTGCCAGAAACGAGCAACGATTTTAATTAAATGTGCAGTTTCACCGCTAACTTTTTCTTTATGCAATTACCCTTTCTCCCAGAGCGTATCCCATCTCAGTACTGCGAAAAAAGAGCATCTCTCTAGGTATGCTTAGATTCAACGTAGTGAAAAATATTATTACTCGACATTTCCCTTTTTAACTATAATATATATATATATATATATATATAATTTTTTTAATTTTAAACAGACGCGCGCGCGCGTTCACATAATTTTCTTTATTTTATTTCAGAGAAAAAAGAAAAGAAAAGAAAAGAAAAGAAAAGGAATACAAAAACAAATAAAAGGAAGAAATATTATCTACCTGCTTAGTTTCAACGAGACAAAAATCTAAATGACAAATTTCTGACACACTTTTCCAAATTTGAAAGAGAAAGTAAGAAAGAGAGAGAGAGAGAGAGAGAGAGAGAGAGACAGAGATAAAGATAGAAAAAAAGAATATCTTTGGGAAAAACCATAGGAACATCTCTCTCTTTTTTTCCCTCTCTCTCTTTCTGTCTAAGAAAAAGAGAGAAAAGAGACAGAAAGAAAAAAAGGGAGAGAAAGAGAGAGGGAAAGAGAGATAAAGAAGGGACACATCTTGTCCATCGGATGATCTGCAGGACACTTGGTCGAGAGGATTCACAATTTGGCCTTCGAAGGACAGTTATACTGGTCATTCTTCTACAAAACATTCGAGATCTCTTCTCTCTCCCTTTTGTAATCTCACACCTCTAAACCAAACCGATGAAAGGTTTTGCCTCAGTCGGTTGGATTTGACCGAAAATAGTTAAGCGAAAAAAGGTGTCTCTGTGTGGTGTCTTTGAAAATAGTTAAGCGAAAAAAAGGACACACTCTCAATTTCTTTCTCTCTCTCTTTCTCGTCTGCATGCTAGTACTCAATGGACCCTCATAATCGAAGACGTTCCGCGTAGTTTTCTAAATTCTTAAGGATTCTCTCTCTCTCTCTCTCTCTTTTTTCTCTCTCTTTCTCTCTTGATCGTGATCCATCTAAAAACGAACCTATCCTTCTCGATATATCCTTTCAAAACCTGAAAAAAAACCATTTTCACGAAAATACTAAAACATTTTCTACCGTATAGACCCATTAAAAAATATTTCGCACAGATCGTCGATATGATACATCGATATTTTTTTAATTGAAAAAAGAGAGAGAGAGAGAGAGAGAGAGAGAGAGAAGAAGAAGAAGAAAAGGAAAAAGAAAAAAGAGGAAATTAAAATTTCTCGAGAAAATTTCTCAACGAGTATATCGTTGTGTTAGGTATAGAATCGAAAGCTATCGGCCTCTGGACGGCCTGCAAAGTTATGAATAAAACGGATCGATGGCGGATGATAGCTCTATGATGGCCGACGCAAAAATGCTTTTAGCTGGCACCTCCCCTTTTTCACTACCCGAACGAGAAAGGCATTTTTCCTAAAACGGCTCTCTGATTCATCGATACCCATGTGAACCTTCCATCTTGTTATCCTATAATTCTTATTTTAACAAATCAACATTTTCATCGACGATCGAAGAAAGAGAGAAAATAATAATAAGAGGACAAGAATTAAATAAAAAATAATTGCATTCGATTATTATTCGCTGTATTTTCCGAATTAAATGAATTATTATCGTGCGTGTCATATAAATCAGAGTGGTTTTCGTGATCGAATCGAGTTCTGTTAACGTTTCGACGAATCGAGTGTGTGAAACGGTCAATTATCATCTTCTCTCTTCCTCTCTCTCTCTCTCCTTCTTCCCTCGCCCCTTTAAATAATAACACATACAGCTTCCGTGTATATTAAATTAAGAGGCGACACGAAACCGACACATGCCGAATATAACATTAGCCATGGCGACATCTTTGCTTAATTTCCTTTAGCCTTGGAGGAATGGCAAATGAATGAGCGAGTAAGAGGGTAAGACTGAATGAATGAACGAGAAAGAGAGAGAGAGGGAGAGAGAGGGAGAGAGAGAGACACAGAGAGAGAGAGAGAGAGAGATATGAAACTCAAGGTGTCTACAAGAGGCTCCTTTCAGTCTTAATTAATGCTTAATTAATCCGAAGGAATCGATTATAGTTCTAGCGAGTTTCTCGTAAATCTCTCCTCAAATGAAAACGTCGATCAATTTTCGAGACGACTACGACGACGAAAATGATTCAAGTGACTCGCGAAAAAATAAGATTTTCTTTCTAACTCGATCGTACGCGATCCCACTATGGATTCTACTACGAATTTCAAGGTATGTTTTTTTCCCTTGTTTTTTTTCTCCCCTCCTCACCCCTTCTCTCTCTCTCTCTCTCTCTCTCTTCCATCGCCCTTCCTCCCTCGTAAATCGAGAAAAGAAAAAAGTTTGCGAGGACTTTGGAAACTTTTCCCTCGTTCTTTTCGTATTTTTCATTCATTTCATTCCACTCAACGTTGCGTTATAACAACTTCGAGAGATTCTCTTCTTAGCTCGTTCTTTTTCTATTCCTTTGATTTTTTTTTTCTTATTTTTATTTTCTTCTACTTCGTCTTCTTAATCGTACAACCCTCGCGTTCCTATCTACCTATCCACCTCCCACTTTCTCCATTTCCCGACTTACCACGACCTTCTTTTCGATTTTTCGATAATCACGAATATTACACTAGAGTTATAAATCGATCGGTATGAAAAAACGAGGGTAATACTTTCGAGAGAAGATATTTTTATATTTAGATACTTGTTACTAGCTACTAATTAAATACAAATCCCGAACCAATTAGTATTTACCAGATTATTTTTAAAGACGAGAGAGAAGGGAGAGAGAGAGAAAAAAAAAAGTCGAATTACAATCGAGTACTTTCGTCGATACTTCCAAGGATTCAAAAGCTCGTGCATTAGTACGCGAAATCGTAAATCAAACTGCACGGTATTTACGGCGTTGGCGTTTAATTGCGAGCCTACGATCCAATCTTAATGAAGATGATTAACTTTTCCGCTCTACGGAGTACCAACAACGTTAACGTCAATAAGATTTGCCCGTACAGAGGTAAAATTTCGCGATAAACTAACACGGCTACTTTTCTTTATTTTAATAATTCGATATGACTCAATGAACTTAGCAATTTACGATTTACTTCATTGATAAATAAAAAAGCAAACGTTCGTAATATCGTTTCGTTAAGATTTACAATAAATAACTTTCTTATCTTTTCTCTTCATTGTTTTATCCCTTATGGAGAGCTAAAAAATGCATCGTCTTCGAAATTTCTTTTCTTTTTTCTTCTTTTATTTTATTTCCTTTATCTCTATAAAAAAAAATTACATCATTTTTATTATCTTCCTTTCGTCGATACGAGAGATTTAAATCTGTATTATTTACCAAATGATTAAGATCAAAAAAAAAAAAAAAAAAGAAACTCATTAAGACGATCGATATTAATGACTATCAGTAGCAGAAGATGAAACGATATTATTGTATCATCGAGCAAGATATTTTTTTCTCCCCCACTCCTTATTCTCTACATGTCTCTTAACATACTTGACCCACTTGACTCGTGGCAGGCATGTAAGGCAAAGTAATGACAGAGCAAGCGGTGCCCTTCGACCCGTGTCTAACGTGCAGCAGATGCCACTCTCTTTCTCTTTCTTCCTCTCTCTCTCTCTCTCTCTCTCTTTCTCTCTTACACACCCACGATTTCTAAGGGAAGCTACCCTCGACGTATCTAGCGGTATAAATTATATCCGACTGGCGTCATCGTCAGCCCCTTATATGATCGATCATTAGAGAGAAGCCGGCGCGCCAGAAAATTTGCCAAAATTCGTTGATCCGCATTATCCCTGCGGGAAACGATCTACTACGATGATTTCCATTCATCCGTAAACAGGAAAAATAGGAAAACCTTAGATATAATAGATTTCGAACGAATGACGTTGCTTATTATTATTATTATTATTATTAGATATTATCGAGAGTTAATCGATCCATGGAAAATATTGTCGGTGTCCATTCAATATAAAATACATTACGTATAATATATTACATATCAATTTTACATCGTATTCAAATTATCATTATCAAATTATATCGAAAAAATGTTCAATATTAATTTATATGAAATCGACGAAGAACAAAAAAAGAATGTAGCGCTCGAATGTATTCGGTTCTATAAAAAATAAAAAAAAAAGAAAAAAAAAAAAAGAAAGGAAAAATCGATTACTGTGTCTATATTAACTTTATTGTATTAGAATTATTGGACGATCGTTAAAACTATCTCAGTCGATATCGAATTTTTAATACGGACATTCGAGCGAGTCGGATTTTAAAAAAAGGAACGAATAATTCGATCTGATATGATTGAATTAATATCGTTGGGACGTCTCAGAAGTATCTGATTAGTTGGCCTCGCAAAGATAATGAAGTCGATGCGCGGTGTTGTTAACTCCGTGTGTATATACATACATGGGAGTACGTTCTCTAGGAACCAAGGGGTAACCAGCAATCTGATTTATGCAAGGCAATAGTCGAAAGCACACACGAAACGCCTCTGGCTCGTACTGTATTCCTGTGTATATTGAACTTAGACTGGCTCCCAGTACCGGACCAGATTAGTTCGGTCATTGTACCGAGAGTCCTGCTCGTTCGTATGAACACAATCTGTCAACCCCGTAAGCTTACCGAATTCTCTCGATCTTAGCTTAAGTAGCTCTAAGAAGGCCATTGGTCACGAGAGAAGAGAGAGAGAGAGAGAGAGAGACGATCGGATTCCAAAAGATCTACTCGAATATTCTCAACAAATCATTTTCAATAAAACGTCGAACAACAAAACGTCGAACGGTCCTGACCAATCAAATATCAAATATCAGGTCATCCATTTTTTAATTCTTCTCCCTGCAAATTGAACATTTCTTTCTTTCTCTCTCTTTCTCTCTTTTTTCTTCTCTCTCTCACTCTCTCCCTAGCCATTACAAAAGCGTAACAATCCAACCAACGGGCAATACGTTTTGTTTACCATCGAATCACGGCTTAAATTGAGTTTACATTTTAAATGCACAAGGTAACACGGGCCCGCAGCCCCGAGACAATGAGTAACGTGAATTTTCGCTTTGTGTAACGGAGACGTATTGAAAACGATTATTTATGATGTATCGTTAAAGCCGAATATATAAACGAGGCAATACCTCGATTGCAATGAAGAAAACGATACTTTCACGGTGATGAACTGTCTGGGAAAAAGAAAGAAAAAAAATGGGAAATAGTAATAAAAATCAAAAAAAAAAAAAAAGAAGAGAAAAAAAGAGAGAGAGAGAGAGAGAGAAAGAGAGAAGAGAAAAAATGAATCAAACTCGAAAAGAACAAAAAAGTGTGGCAACACAAAAGAGGAAGGAAAAAACTACAAAAGAAAAAAAAAAAAAGAGAAGAGAAGAAAAGGAACGGAATAAAGGACCAGGAAAAAAAATGAAAATAAAAAAGTAAAAATGCAAAGAAAGAGAAGATAAACAAGCAAACAAAAAATAATTCCCCCGGAAAAGTAATAGAGAATAGGCAATTATGAAAATTATCTCAAATGGATCAACTGGTATTAGATTTCCTGTTATCACGTTTGATAGCTCTCTCGAATAACGAATCTAGACTCAAATTTCTATTACTCGAACGCTACTAGCACCTTTCTTAAAGAGAGAATAAAGGTAGTATAGAGTGTAGAGAAATAGAGAGAGAGAGAGAGAGAGAGAAATAAAGAGAGAAAGAGATCTAGGGGGATGGTTAGCTCGCGTTTAAAGACTAAACGTTCGTGCGAGATCCAAGACAATCGGCGGCACATCAAAGGTGACGATTGTTTCCCGTAAATTATAACAACCGTAGAGCACTTACTAGACTTCTCGTTATGAGTTCGCGAACAAGTTCAATTAAGTCCAAGCCGTTGGTAAGACGAGGCAAGGCTTCCTAACCCATGGTCTCTGCAGCCCCTTCGATCAACGTAAAACCACCCCAAATGTAGTCTTGAAAGAGAAACTCGGTTAGGGAGTGAAAATTATAACGAACGAACGTAGAAACGAACGTACGACGTAGGTACGTACGTACTTTCTTTTCCTCGGAAAGAAATATTTTTGAAATAATTTTGTTCGTTTGTTTCGTTTGTTTCGTTTATAAGAAATCTTAATGTAGTAACAAAGAAGTAACAATTGTGAATCGGTTTGCTTCTCTCTCTTCTATTTTAAGCCCTTCTTCTTTCTAATAAATCTTGTAATAATTGATAATTTAATAAAACGAGAAAGCATGACGAAACTAAAGGCATTGACCAACCGAAGATTAGAAACTCGTATTAGGACGGGTCAGCAGCTCGACAATTTCAACAACACGTGTCTATTATGCCCATTATCGAAAGAGAAAGAGAAAGAGATAGAGATACCAAGGGAAATGAGAGAAGAAGATTTATCACCCTCGAGATAAGTCGAGGGGTGTGTCCGTACAACAAAGCTTCGAGAATCGAGTTTATAATAATTTACAAAGGGGATACGAAATGAAAGATTCGAATAGCAAATTTCTCTCTCTCCCTCTCTCTCTCTATATATTTTTCTCTTTCTCTCTTTCTCTCTCTGTTTTTCTCTGAGAAAGAGAGAAATATCTAATTGTATAATATCGAAATTACCGATTGATTTATTACGATAAGTTAATTTATTGTCGGTAAATATTTTATTGTCGGCAAGAGTGTAAATTTAAATGTCAAAATATATTGAACTTAGTTAACTAAGCAAATCGTTAAAAAACCTCGTCGTATATTCATTAACATAATAGAATGAAAAAGACGACAATCAAAAACTCGATCCTTCAGAAAAAAGAGAGAGAGAGAGAGAGAGAGAGAAAGAAATAAAAATAAAAAGGATCAGTCAGCTGACCGTCCTTGCATTCTCGTTCGTAATACGATGCATTACTACAAGCTTCGCATAAAAAATTTTGCGTGCATTATTATTATTATTATTATTATACCGGGTCGACTTTTCGACCAGCATCGATTTCGACCATTTTTTTCGCGGGAACGGAAGAAAACTCAGGGCCGTAAACTCGAAAGTAAGACTTATTATTATTTTAAAAAGCTCCCCGTCGAATACATTTCGATCGATCGATCGATTTATATATATATATATATATATATACGTTTTTCTTTACTTTTTCATTTCGTTCTTTTTCATAGCGAATATACAATGTCAAACAATTTGTCGAATAAATTTTAGAAGAGGCAGGGGGTGGGGGGGAGGGGCACAATGACTTATAGGTACAGGGTTGAATCGTTTTCTTTACGACCGGTGGACTCTCTTAGATGACCACGGAAAGGAAAGACGAAGGGATACCCTCGATATCCTGCTTCTCGTCTAACGTGTGACAGCTTGGACAATGTAAAAGATCCCTGTCGTTACTGATTGTCACTTGTTTCCTGCCAATTCTCTCTCTCTCTCTCTCTCTCTCTCTCTCTTTCTCCCCCTCCCCTCTCATCACCCAATCGCAAATCTTTCTCTTTCTTTCTCTCTATCCTTCTTACATTATTTCACATTCAAATACCCGCGAAATCTCAGGTCCGTCCTTCGTAACTCTACGCCTTGAGAACCAAACCACGAAACGACGTTCCGTTCCGTCCATTTTCCAAACGAAATAATGCGCGAAAGGGAAAAAGAAAAAAAAAAGAAAAAAAGAAAAAAGAAAAAAAAAAGTTTAGGGTCTACGTTGCACTTTCGACGGAGTAGTATCGAAATTAATAATAAGAATGCAAGGCATCAAAGCAAGTAAGCTAGCAGAGAAGCAAAGAAGCGAGCGAACCAACGTACGAACGAGAGAGAAAGAGAACGTTTGTGTGTATGTTTTTGTGTGTGAGAGAAAGAGATAGAGAGACAGAGAGAGAGAGAGAGAGAGAGAAGAAGAAAAAAGGAGGTGGAGCGGTACATTGTGTTCCTCATTGTCGAATCACTTCCGGGGCTTGACCTCTAGCAACGCCCTAAAGACCAGTTCACCTGGACAATGTCCACGTATAATGGAAGCTACGTTATAAGTATTGTCCACCGTTAGAACGATATCGATTGTCTAAAATAGGTATTTCCAGGTTGGTCGTACTACCGGACGAGGACGAGGACGAGGAAGATGATGATGATGATGATGATGATGATGACCACAATAAAATCCTTGTCGTCGACTCGTAAGAGCCGAGTAGTAGTGGGCGTTACGGGTCAGGATAATAGAAATTGTTCGGGGCGTTTTGCTTTTCAAGGACCTTCTTTTTACTCTAATCCTTCTTCTCCTTTCTTCCTTTCCTTTTTCTAATCTTGAGTTATATACTACGTTATTAAATTTATTCCATTAAGAATCTTTCGTTCTTTTCTTTTTAGAATCAAAAAAAAAAAAAAAAAAAAGAAGAAGAGAAAAGGAAAAAGAAATAATTAAGAAATAATTAAAAAAACATAATTAAAAGAAACGTATCGCTATATATACTATATATATATATATATGCTTTGAGAAATAATCGAGAAGAGATAGAGAAAAAATAAAAGAGAGAGAGAGAGAGAGAGAGAGAGAGGGTGAAGAAAGTAAAAAAAAAAAAAAAATGAGACCAACGATCAAAACCCAGGAAAAAATTTTCTACTTTTGCAAACCACCGGCAATAACTCGAGCACGATTGATCATTTGACATACGTTCTCGAAATCATTCGGCAAATTGGACCGAGACCCTCTACCGATACGGCACCACCACAACCATGCTAGCAGCACCCGGGGTTTCACGGTTGAACAAACTAAGCCTAAGATTGGTTTAGTCGCCACGAAGGCACGACGAGAAACTTGTACGGATCACGCGTCACCGACTAGAAAAGCTATGTCCGATAGAGATAGAGATAGAAAGAGAGAAAGAGAGAGAGAGAAAGAGAGATCCTTCCCTTTAAAAGATTCTTTCCTTTTTCCGGATTTCCCATTCCCCTTCTCCTTTTTCTGTCGGTCGATTCAAAAAAAAAAAAAAAAAAAAAAAAAGTGTGCGAGAACTCACGCGGCAGGTGGGGTAATACTGATACCTAACTCATCCGCAAAACGGTTCAGATTTTTTTTTTCTTTTTTTTTTTTTTTTTTTTCTTTCTCTCATCCCCTTGACGAGGAAAAGAAAAGGAAAAAACGAGATTCGAATATATATATATATATATGTATGTATGTATGTATGTATGTATGTATTTCTTTTTTAAATTTGAAATCTATTATTTCCATGGGACTATACGAATGAATCGTAAACGATTAAAAAATTCCAATGACGAGAATATAAAATGAGATATATACTTAAGTTTTTATTTCTCTTTCTCTTTCTATTTCTTTCTTTCTTTCTTTCTTTCTTTCTTTCTTTCTTTCTTTTTTTTTTCTTGACAAAACCGACACGAAATTTCGGTTTCCTCGCAACCCTCTCATTTCTCCCTTCCTATACATACGATACGCACGACACAAAGTTTCGTGAATTTTCTAAAGATTGTGAGAAAAGGATTAGGATTCGAAAGGGGAGTAATGCGTATACGGTGTGAATCGAGAGCAGAAGAGAGACAGGAAGAGAAAGCAAAAAAAAAAAAAAAGAAAAAGAAAAAAGAAAAAGGAAGAGAAAGAGAGAGAAAAAGAGAGAAAATTTTGACCGCTTTGCGAACTTTTCAATGTAACGAGAGACCCGAGAGATAATCTCGAAATCCTTTTTCGAATAAGATGAGAGTTTAACGCAATGTTCTCTTACTTTCATCATCATCAATCATCATCATCGTCATCGTCATCATCTTTTTCGAATAAATTTGTATATAATTAAAAATGTACGATATAAAAAATCTTTCGAAAAGATTTTTAACCTCTCGCGTGCGTTTACGAGACTTTGGGTAAAAGAGGGGGTGTTGAGGGGGGGGGGACAGGAGGTAAGAGGAGGGGGTGGGAAGGGATGGGGGGCTTGATAGATCGGGGCCGACGAAACGAAGGGGTAGTTTGGCTTTAATCGATCCTGTAATCGCCGGTCCGACAGTTGGCCCCGACTGCCTTTTTGTCGGCAGTTAGATGGATGGAGCCATTTACATTTTGTCAGTGCGACATGCGCTCGTGCTGCCGCTATCATATCTATCACAACCCCCTCCCACTCTTACTCCCATTGCCCCCTTCTCTCTTTCGTACCCCCTCAGCCCTTCAACTCCCTCCCCCCCTTTACATCCATACCGGTGGATCGACCAATATGACCGGCCCAGTTCCCATTCATCGTTGCGAATTTGAAAATCAATGTTTTCTAAAAAGAAACAAGAAAAAAAAAAGAAAAGAAAAAAGATTGTTAAGAACAATGTAAACAAATTGTTCCATTAGAAAATATCTAATTTAAGATAATTAATTGATACGATTTATTCAAAATCGTACTCGTTAAAAAGGAATAAAACGATTTTATTTATTCGAAATTTTCGTTATGGAAAAAGGTTTAGGTTTATGGTTTATATCTCGTTCTTGAAAACGGCTAAACTCAAAAGTTTCAATTGGATTCATCCGAATGCAAGGGAATAGGAAGAAATTGACAGATCCGTCAACGTGGATGACACCTTCGACCGAACGATTCGTCCAGGTGGTCGCTGTCGAACTATCGAGAGACGACTCTTTCTGTCTGTCTGTCTATCTGTCTATTTGTCTCTCTCTCTCTCTCTCTCTCTCTCTCTTTCTCTCTATCCATCCGTCCTATTCCCTTTTTTCCTCTATCCTATCTCTATCCTCTCCTCTTTCTCTCTTTCTTCTTATTTCGTCGGCATCTGCGCGGATAATACCCGGTAGGGATTATATGCCAATAGGATAGGAGAAACCCAATGACATTGGCTTAGAAGTATTTCTCGAACTACCCTCAACCATAAACAGATCGATCATCTTTCAAACGGTTGTCGATTGAGAATTTCCTGTTCTGGATGTGCCAAGATATTTGATAAGATTAATACTATAAACCGATCGATTAAAAAAAAAAAAAGAAAGAAAGAAAGAAAGAGAAAAAAAAATTAAAAGAAATCAGTATCAATTTTCTCAAGGTATAGAGATACCCTACGACACACGTATATACATACATACATACATGTGTATGCACACGCGAAGAGAGAATATATTCCAATATATTAGATTAGATTAGATAGATCGATTACGATCGAGGAAAAAAAAAAAGAAAAAGAAAAAACGAAGGAAGGAACGAAGGAAGGAAGGAAGAAAGAAAGAAAGAAAGAAAGAAAAGCGAGGAAATATCAAAGAAAAGAAATCGCATGGTTATACGATTTTTCACAATCTCGATGTCTCATTCGGTTGAATAGAATTACGAGAGATTTCCCTTCCTGGATTTCCAAAAGGCATTGCTGATGCGATAAACGCGTAAACGATATACGTACATATGTATGTACTTACACACATACGTGTATACCTGTATAACATATATATATATATATGTATATATATATCTACATATAATATACATTTATACATATATATATATATATTGCGAGAAAAGGAGAGAGAAAGAGAGAAAGAGAAAGAGAGAGAGAAAAAGAAAGAGACAGAAATAGAACTCACCTCCCAAGCGTAACGGGGATTGAAAGGCTCGCTCACCCACTTGCAGGAAAAAGGACCAAATCTGGTACCCCGTGGTATATCTTTGCGTGCTCGAACTTGCGGCCCACCAGGCGCTGAACCACCGACCTCGACCTCGGGAACGAGTGACACCCACTCGTGACTCAATTGGTCCTTTGGCTCTTGCTTTATCGTGTCCTCTATATAAATCAAAACATAAAGACAAAACAGGTCATACATACCGACACTTTCTCTCTTTCTATCTCTCTTTCTCTATCTATCTATCTATCTATCTATCTAGCTACTTATCGATCTTCACTTTTGTACAGTGTAATTATTCCAACAAAAAAAAGAAAAAAAAGAGACGAAAAAGCCTTCTCATCAGAATGTAAGAAAAAATGTTTGATAATGCAGAATAAGATTACGATGAAGAATAAAAAAAAGAATATTATTTTTGCATTAGAATTCATAGAACAACTATTGAATTCGTTAGAATATCAATCCACTCACGATAATCGTTTCGCGTTCTCGAATAATCCTTCTGTTGATCATTCTGTTTTTCAAGATAATCCCAAGACATTCTTCTATCCTCGTCCCTAACGGATGGTGGCCTCTGTTGCATTTCCTTTTCATAATTCTGTTGTCTCTCCATAGCTGGGGAATAACCACGTTGTTGTTGTTGTTGCTGTTGATAGCCACTCCTAGATTGCGAGGTATTATAATCCAAAGGTGTATCCTGTATTGTATTAGACATGTGGAGAGCTTTGAAATCTCTATAAATAGGGTTGCCGTTGCTTGCGTTGCTACTACTGCCACTATTATTATTATTATTATTGTTGTTGTTGTTGTTATTGTTGCTATTTTCTTCCATCTCGCTACTATCTGCACCACTACCACCCCCACCACCTCCTCCTCCCCCTCCTCCACCACCACCACCACCTCCTCCTCCTCCTCCTCCTCCTCCTCCTCCACCACCACCACCACCTCCTCCTGTGGTACTTCCCGTTGTCGTTCCTGATATCGACTCGCCTTCGTCGCTGCTTCCTAAAACAAAATACGTATATGGTACACGTTAGAGGATGAAAAAAACTTCAATGGAATTTTGTTAACATTACAAGGAAACGTTTCGAATTTTATATCGTTCTAACGAAATAGAATTATAGATCGTTATAATTATAATATAAATTCGACGTTGAAAGGATTCGATTTAACCTTGATAAAACAGCCTCTTTTCTCAGCGATCATCGCTTAACAGAAAGGTTCAACCTTACTTTTACAAAGAATAACGACAACGTCAATGTATAACTCTAACGCTATTCTAAGAAGGAAAATTCAATTTATCGGATGGATTTGCACGTTCCACGATGCTGATGGTTGGGATACGTATAATGGTTGGGATCTTTTAAAAGCCGGTCGTCGATCGATCGATCGATCGATCGATCGATCAGATCGATCAGATAACTCGGAAAGAAAATCTTGACTTGAAATTAGTAACTGACAATAAAAGGTTCGGCATAGCGATGAATGAAATCATCGAATATTTCAAAAAAACACACGTATACACGTTTTAATCTAATAATATATTTCTTTTCTTTTTCTTACACTTTCATTTTATTTCTTTTCCATTCCTTTTAATAGATTATATATCAGGTTCAAGTGTAAAAACAAATGTCAAATGGATAATATCTATCTATGTATCTATCTATCTCTTGATCAACGAGACACAGTTGTATAATCATATTGCAACTGAAATTAAAAAAATATATATATATACATATATAAAAGTTTAGGACGATAAGATTGAAATTTCATAACGTTGCGAGTGTCTATATTCCAATCAATCGTCGGAGCGTTTTATTTAACGACCTGACACTATTTATAAAAGAGATAGATTTTGGTTAGAAGCGATTAGATTTGATTAGATCGATAGACAAACGTGTACGTACATACATACATACATATATATATATATATAGATATTCGATCTATTTCATGAATGAAAAATGCGTTACGAATAAAGAAACCTGAAATCATTTTTCGAAGAAGAAAATAGATAAGTTGGTTTGTATCCTTTTTCATGTTCCTATTTTTAAAAGAGAACGATAGAAAATCTTAGATTTATTTGGACGACTTCGTGAGCAACGAATGAATTCGTCGGGACCCTTCTAATAAACAACCTTATCTTCGAATCGGAAGATATTCACGAGAGAAAGAAAGAGAAAGGGAGAGATAGAGAGTTCTATCGACTATCACAAAACAAACATATATATATATATATATATGCACACTCACATATACAGATTTTTATGCGAGTCTTTTCGAACGAACCTGCGGCAAGATGCCGCAAAGAAAATTACACCATGACGAGTCCTTCGCAAACAACATAAGCTCTGTGTGAATATCAACGGCTAAGTAAATTTGCAGGTGTATCTATGACGAAAGAAAGAAAGAAAGAAAGAAAGAAAGAAAGAAAAAAAAATTAAAAGAAATATATATATAAAAAAAAAAAAGAAAAGAAATTTTCAAAAAAAAAAAAAAAGAGAGAAAGAAATAAAATAAATGAAATGAAGAAACAAAAGGAGAAAATAAAAAATGCTCCATTCGATTAGAAAAATTCATTGACTCGAAAAGATCAATTTCTTTAACGAATTCATATAAGATAATCAACGATTGTTGTATCGATATTATATATCGATCGATAGTATCTATATAGAAAGTATTAACGAAACGCTGAAAAAAAAAAAAAGAATTATTAATAGAAAATATCGCGAAAAAAAATTTCTGATAGGATTCTAATCGAGATAGCAAACAAAGCCTTCGAGAATACATCCGGTTTATTGTCCGGAGAGTGTAAAAGTCGTAAAAGAAAACGGTGATCCTACGAATAGGGCTAGTAGACACGGAGACACGACGCCTAGAGTATACTTATTCTATCGATACAACATATATATATATATATATATCTACTAGCAGAGAGCAATCGAGAAGTATCATATAACGACGTTGACTCGTTCTTTCTCGATAAACATAAATCGAGATATAACGAGCGCTTTACGACAAATAGAAAGAAGAAAGTATTCGACGATACGAATGGAGAGCTTTGTTCGTTCGTGATAAGAAAAGAAAAAAAAAGAAGAAGAAAGTCACACCAGGATAAGTATACAAAAAAAAAAAAAAAGAAAAGAAAAAATTGATATTATTATAAGGAAACAAATCGAGAAAAAAAAAAAAGAAAGAAAAGGAAAAGGAACGAAAGAAATTTTCCAGAGAAGTAATAATTCTTAAGATTTAAAGAAGTATTTCTCAAACTTTAGCCTGTTGAATCAATCAAAAAAGTGAAATATGTTTTTCTATGAAGTATGTTTGTATTCGTAAAATGCGACGATTATAATTTCTAACTTTGAAAACTTTTCCTTTTTATCTTTTCTTTTTCTCTTTTTTAAAAATCAATAAAAAGGAAATATAAATATAACAGATTTAAATACCGTATAAGAGTACATTCTTTTTTAAATGTCCCTTGTAAGAAAAGAAAAGAAAAGAAAAGAAAAGAAAAGAAAAGAAAAAGAAAAAGAAAAACGATTTCGTCAATGTACCTAATCGACAGAACAAACAGGATTTTGCGAAATCCCGACAGAGGGTTCATACAGTACAAAGCAAACCGAGGATCCTCTGATGGCCCAACACATAATGACAATATTTGGGAAAGCTTCAAGATGAGAGGAGTACCTAAAATAAGGTCTTTGACTCCTGTGGGACGTTGTTACGAGTGCTCGAACATATTCTCCCTCTATAGAATTACGAGTACTTGATATTATCCTGGATGATAGCACCTCGAGAGCTTCTAAGAGCGATTAGAAAGCAGAGTACACTTTTCTCTCTCTCTCTCTCTCTCTCTCTCTCTCTCTCTCTCTCTCTCTCTCTCTCTCTCTCTGTCTCTCTCTCTTACTCCTGTCCCTTTCTGTTCCTCTTTCTCTCTCTCTCTCTCTCTTTCTCTCTTTCTCTCACTTAAAAGGATTATCGACTATGAAGAGGTTAATTTATTCGTGAGAAGATATTATGTACCCTCTTGATCCTCTTGTCTCTCTGATATATCCTCGTCAAACTTTTGACACGAACGTGTTGAATCAAATGAAAAAAAAAAAA
>NC_057702.1:2315731-2320706 GCF_014466175.1 Vespula pensylvanica | reverse complement strand
CGAAAGCATTCTAGATCCGGAAAAGACAATTAAGCAAATTGGTGATTAAAACGAGGTGTTGGAGGAGCGATTACACCAGTTAAACGATTTCACACGCGAACAAACCACATATTCTGACCGCACAGGACATCCTGGTTGATACGAAGATCCTACGGGAGCTTGTCGAGTTACATACATACATGCATACATATATATATGTATATACATATATTTCATACTAAGAGCGATATTGAAAAAAAAACGAGTCTTCGTAGATAATTAAGATAGTCCTGTCGGCCTGCCTGTTACTTGAATACGATTGAGGTTAATTAGAAAACTAATGCCGTCTGGATCCTGTGGCATAAAACTAGCATCGTATTACAAATGTGATAATATTATCAGCTCGTCACGGAATTGCCACGCTCTCTCCTTTTCTACCAATCCAAATTGGACATACCATACGAATCTCTTAGAGTCCGACTTCCGGACACAGCTTGCGGTTATACTTCCTTAATGATCCTTCTTGTTAACAGGATGAATGTACGATATCTTTCACTCGAAGGTCTAAAACCATGGAGAAAATATCTTTCCTTATTCGTTTTAATGTAATTATTATAATACTCTATTATGTATCGTTACATAATATTTATATAGATATGTATTAATAAACGTACATACGTACGTACATATATTTATTAATAATTATAGTAATTATTATCACTATTAATATTATTTACACATGAAGATAATGTATACATCATCCACGCTTACACGATCGATTAAAATTGTATATAATGCGAATTATCGAAATTAATCTCTAATCATCCGTAGAACAAGAGAGAGAGAGAGAGAGAGAGAGAGAGAGAGAAAGAGGGAGAAAGAAAGAAAGAAAGAGAGAAGAGAGAGAGAGAGAGAGAGAGGAGAGAAGAAAACAAACAAAAAAAACAAAACAAAAAAAAATTATGATTCGACGCTTACCACTCATTCTTTTGCCGAAGCTGGATCGAGACAAGTCGAGATAAGTCAAGTTCATTCCCTCGATGATCCTTGAATCCTTCGATACATCACTGAATGACGTTAAATTAAATAACTAGGGTAAACATATCACACGCGACACATGTTCCTCGAATCAATGATACACAAGAAAAAATCACACAAATGTCGTTGACGATAAAACAACAAAGGCTATACGTTCGTCATTCGATCACGTTATAACTCGTCCTGATGATCGATAGATCGATCGATAAACTAAACATTATCAATGTACACTCTATTCGTTCGATGAAATGTTCGCGTTGATGAAAACGAGAAAAAAATAAAATGATAAAGATAGATAAAGATGGACAGAGAAAGAGAGAAAGAGAGAGAGAGAGAGAGAGAAAAAAAGAGAAAGAAAGAAAGAGAAAGAGAGAAAGAGATAGAGATATATTAATCCGGTAACGAGAAGAGAGCTGTTCCGTGTCAGCTGGCTCTTGGCAGACTAGAGGATCCGAAATCTGTTGAGAAGAGGATGGCACACGGCTTTTCCCAAGGGTACCCAGGGACGATCCTCGGGGTGTGGCGGAGCCGCTTCCAGCGGGATCTCTGGTTGGCCCACGGGCGGAGCAACCCCTATCGCATCGAGATCCCCACCAGGCGGCCGCACAGCATCCCTCGAGTGAGAAACAGACAGAGCGAGGAGGGACTGAGAGAGTGAGACGGAACAGCCCAACGAGAAAAAGAGAGAGAGAGAGAGTATAGAACCTCCTAGCGGTAAATAAAGCAACGCGTGTCCAGGATAGAAAAGCAAGGAGAGGGGAGAAAGAGAGAGAGAGAGAGAGAGAGAGAGAGAGAGAGAGAGAAAATATCGGGCTACACGATAACGAAAAGGACAGCCTTATCTAAGATCTTTCGTAAACGAAAATGTTGTTAACGTGTATTTAATTATTATTTTGAAATAAAAATTTATTCAAATATATAATCCTATCTGATTTTCTTATCCATTATTTCTATTTGATATTTCCTTTCTTTTTTTTTTATATATATATAGTTTAATCTAACGTATGTATGTATGTATGTATGTATGTGTGTATGTACGTACGTACGTATAGAAATAAGAAAAGTAAGGATTTTTTTCAAATGAACCGTTAGAGATTCGCAGTTGGTGGCTGAAGTATTTCTAACGAGAGCAGATATTGAAAAAAAGGCTAAGAATTCTGATCTTTAAATTCATTGGACCGTCGATAGGGAGAATATATATATTTTTTTCTCTTTCCTTTCTTTCTTTCTTTCTTTCTTTCTTTCTTTTTTTCTCTTTTATTTCTTTTCCTTTATCCTTTTTTTTTTTTTCTTATACGAACATGGTTGAAAAAGTGTCTACTCCGGGAAAAGTAGAATGGACCCCACATAGAGTCAGGGTCAACGGGCCAACCATCATCGAGATCCTTATTGGACAGGCTTGACCACTTTTTCCCTCTTTCGCAAAAGTCGCCTGTCACCGACTTCTCGATTGATTTCTCTATATTTTAAGTTTCATACCATAGATGTTTTTCTCGCGTACATATATATATATATATATATATATATATATGTTCGTATACGTATGCGTGCGCGTATGTTCGATTCGGAAGAAACGGACTTGTCACTCTCATTTTTACTTTATTCTATCGAAGTTTTTGAACGAAAGAAAAAAGAAAGAAAAGAAAGATTTAACCAACAAAAAAATATATATATATATACACATATAATAAAGAAAAGAAAGTTAAATTCCGTTGAAAATCTGAAGGACGCAATCAAAAGTTTGATATCGCAATAAGCTCGACGGAGACAGCTCGTTAGAAATTTTCTGCGTTAACCTTTTTTTCTTCCTTTTGAATGATAAAAAAAAAGGAGACAAAAAAGTATATATATATACTAACGATTTGAATTTCCCGCTCGAGAAATTTAGAAAAAGGAAGAAAATGATACGCGAAGAGAAATATGAAGGAGCTTTCGAAGGGATTGGACAAGGGGATGGGATGGGGTAGGGGGTGTTGAAAAGCACCGAAACACAAATCTTCATTTCATCGTGCAAAGAAAGAACCATGGAGAACGTAGAAACGACGATATGGGAATGTTCCGGGAGGCCAGGAAGACATGTGTCGCGTGCAGTTATATCATTCTTTATGACCAACAATGGCGGTGTACCCTCCGTTCCTTTAACGTTACTGTACCCGCGTAATATTTGGGAAGGCTTGATTTACACTGGCATAAAAATGTCTTTGCCATGAACGTTGATATCACGTAAACCCTTTATACCTCTTTCCATTACGATCTAAATTCTTACACGTAAATCTCGATCTTAAAGAAGAAAAAAGAAAGAAAGAAAGAGAGAGAGAGAGAGAGAGAGAGAGAAATATCTTTATTCTTTTTACATTAAAAATTTATTAAATATGACGATAAATCGTTAAAATCATGTAATTATGCGCGATATAAGGGACGATCGATAAAAAAAAGGAACAAACGAAAGAAAAGATTTCTACGTTCAAATGGATACAATTATCGATCGATAGATCGATAAAAAGGACAGATTTCTCTTGGAAGATGTTATATAAATATAACGTTACTAAAGGGTTTATATCACGTAGGGATGTAAACAGAGGTCCTACTACGTGTGTCTCGTGCAACTTCTGACACGTAGAGTGACGATGCCGTAATGTCGGCGGTGTAGTAAAGTGTGAGAGAGCAGCGTTGAGCAGGAATCAGGAAGAGAGGATGCTGGGTTTCGCGGGGGTTCTTCGGGGGTAGGTGGAAGGCGCGAAGCTATTAAACTGACAGAAACACTTGCCACCCCCTCGATACCCCTGTATACTCGTAGAGTTCCTGCAACGTCCCTTACTACGAAGCAGTCCCTCCATCCCTTATCGTAACACCAGAGTTATTAATATTTTTCACGTTCCCCCCCTGAAAAATTGTCTCCTCTGTACGCTCGACCTGTCTCTCTTTTTCTCTCTACACCTCCCTCCTTCTACCATCCTTCTCTCTCTTTCTCTCTCTCTCTCTCTCTCTCTCTCTCTTTTTCTCTCTTTTTCTCTCTTACTCTTTCTATTTCGATGCGAGAAGCAATTTTACAGGCGTGTCATGTACGTCAGAGACGAAAAGCGAAGCGACCTATCTCCCTCCTCCTTTATTTCTCTTTGTCGTTTACAACGTGAAATAACATGGGGAGCGTAGGCGGTAGGGGTTTGAGGGGGAGGGGGATAGGGTGTATCAAAGTAACGAACACAATTTTCTCGTAAACCTCAATTCATAACACTTCTCGGCTCGTCTACTTTATCAAAATGTATGACCATCATCAGCTGCTTCTGGAACATGCAAACGAAAAAAGAAAAGGAAAGAGAGAGAAAGAAAGAAAGAATGAATGAATGAAAGAAAGAAAGAAAGAAAGAAAGAAAGAAAGAGATCTTGAGATCACTTCATCGAGATGCTATCAAAGGGTTGGCTAGCAACGAGACAGAAGAGACTACGTCGACCGTTAACGGTCGGCCAATGAAGAAGAAGTAGCTAGCCCGAGGGAGTTGTGTTCATTCGATGAAGAAGAGAGAAAAAGAAAGAAAGAAAGAACGAAAGAAAGAAAGAAGGAAGGATGGAAGGAAGAGAGAGAGAGAGAGAGAGAGAGAGAGAAGTCAATGCTCGAAGCGACTAAACAATTAGCGTTCGCTCGAGTGGCCTCCTGAAAGTCCACGTAAAGAGTCGACTTCTTGATCTACCCCAAAACGATTGGTACGTCTCGTAGTCACAAAACACGAGTAAAGAGTATAAGGGAGAGGAAAAGAGAAAAGGAGAAATAAAGAGAGAGAGAGAGAGAGAGAGAGAGAGAGAGATACGCACTAGGTCAAAAGGATCGAGATTCGAGAGAGACGTATACGTCTGTGTGAATGCCACGCCTGTACTAACGTCACACAAATAAGTGCATACCTACGTATATGTATATACATATCTCTACCTACCAACCTAACTCATACATACATATATATAT
>NC_057702.1:2296158-2315721 GCF_014466175.1 Vespula pensylvanica | reverse complement strand
ATATATATATATATATAACGAGTGGCCAAAATAGTGATCGACGAAGCTACGAGTAATCGCGTCAACGGTCGTGCTCAGAAGTCTATAATTTGTGTGCTTGACAGAATCGCATCTCTCTCTCTCTCTCTCTCTCTCTCTCTCTCTTTCTCTCTCATTCTAACGTGCCATTGAGAGCTACGTAAGTAGTCAAAAAAAAGAAAGAAAGAAGAAAAGGAAGAAATATATATATATATATATATATGAAAGAGTAGAGCAAGAGAGAGAAGGGGCAGAGTGCGTAAAAGAAAGAGAGAGAGAGAAAGAGAAAAAAAAATGAAAAAGAGGGAGGACCGCCCCCCTGCTTGGAGGAACTTGAGACGCGATTGTTGTACGCCGCGTGCACGTCGCGCATACGCAAGGTATTGTCCCTAGTTAGAGGCCACCGGAAGTCACCGGAAGACGATGAACTAACGGAAGACCCTGGGCCTTCTTTCTCTCTCTCTCTCTCTCTTTCTTTCTTTTCTTCTTTTTCTTTTTGGGACCTCCTCCTCGATAGAAGAAGGAGGAGGAACCTTTTTCGTACCCGGCAGCTTGTCTCTTTTCCATTCTCTCGTTTCAAACAGGGGAGACTCTCGACTTAACGATTTCTCAGCTCTCCTATCGGCTTTCTTCAAGAGTTCAAGGTCAACGTTCTAGAAAATCGAAGATAACTACGTGCCACGAGAATTTGAAGTTTTCGAGAGAATCGATAAGATGGAAATAAAGAGAGAGAGGGAGAGGGAAAGAGAGAAGGAGATAAGGAAGGCAATCAATCGAGCGTCTTTTCCTAAGCTAAGAATTAGGTTGCCAGGTCAAGATCGAGTTAGAGAGAACAAGGAGAAGATCCAGATGTGTACGATAATATTCTACGGTGGCACGCGAACAACCGGAAGACGATCAAGTAGGGAAGATCCGGTATATATATATATATATATACATATATATAATATATATATGTATGTATGTATGTATGTACGTATGTACGTTCGTTCGTTCTTCTCTTCGTGCACGCGCTTGTTACTAACCTTCCTTTCATTCCATACTCCTCCCACTAATGTGAAATCTATTTTAAGAAAGTAAGACTAGAACGCCTCGATGGAACTATCCGTTTTATAGACCAATGTTGTAAAAAAAATCGTTCCATGAAAAACACAAGAAACGGTCGAGAAAAAAAGAAAAAGAGAATAGTAATAAACAACGACCACTACGATGACAACAACCATGACGTAGAGAAATCAAAATCAGAAATCGATACTACGAGCTTAATAACCATTGCAACAAAGTGTTAGCTTATTGGAAATCGTGTTTTAGCCACGTGCTGCCGCTGTTGCTGTTGCTGTTGCTGCTGCTGCTGCTGTTGCCAGTACTACGGTGTGGCAGGACAGCGTGCAAATATTGATGCATTAACAATGCAAGCTAATTATGTTTTGGTTCGAGTGCACCATAGCCTTGGTCGTCCAGTAACACTGTACTTCCGTGTGGATCCGGTGTCGACGGTACTGATGGCGATGGCGATGGTGGGAGAAAGGGAGAACCACCACTACCACCACCACCACCACCACCGCCACCACCATCATCACCACCACCACCACCACCACCATCACCACCACCACCACCGTCGTCCTGGTGGGTTCGAAGTTTGCTGTGCCCACCAGCAGCTCGGCCATTCTACTATTGTGATCCAGGCTTTGGTACACAGCCGGAGGCTGGCTCGCAGCCGCAACTCGCCGTTAAATTAATTTTATCTCATGTCCCACATTAATTTTCTATCTATCTCTTTCTCTCTCTCTCTCTCTCTCTCTCTCTCTCTCTCTCTCTCTCTCTCTCACTCTGTTAGCTAGGCTGTTACGTGAAAGCTAATGCCAACTTGATATCCATAATAACCAGAGGGTGATACCACCGTTTGTTATTATTTTTTTACAATGTATATACTCTTATAATGCATATGAAATGTAAAATTTTTATTCACTTTTTGTTCCATTCCGTTTTGTTTTATTTTGTTTTATTTTGTTTATTTCCTTTCTTCTTCGTCCCTTTTTTTCTTCTTATTCTTTTTGTCTTTTTTCGTTTTGTTTTATTTTATTCGAAAAAAAAAAGAAAAGAAAAGAAAAGAAAGGAAAGAGAGAGCAAAAATATAAAAACAATTTTTATGCAATTTTTATCCCACGACGATTCTTATTCGTTGTGAAATGGTTAAGTATAATTCTTGTCTTTAAATTGATCAATGATTTCTCTAGTTCTGTGCTGTTCTAGGTTGAATCGTATCAGAAGTTAATGAAATGTATCCAATTGAGCCATTAGTTCAATCGTCCTTTTACTTGCCATCGTTAAACGTTTCTGACACTGGTATACATATACGTACATATATATATAATATATATATATATATATATAAATATATTATATATATAATATATGTATATATTATTTTGATTATAACTTCTCAACGAACTCGAGTCGAGGAGAACGATAAATTTAATAGCGTGGATCGCAGTGGAAAGACCGAAAGCTTGCACACGCATACGAGTTCGTATACGTTCAACGAGGTCCAGAGAGAGAGAATGAGAGAAAGAGAGAAAGAGAAAGAGAGAGAGAGAGAGGAAGTGCTATGCTTGTCCGTGCCAAAAACTTTTAACCAAACTCGATTATTTTGAGTTTAATTAAAGCTCGCGTTAAGCGACAGGCCGCTTAATTATTCCTCGACCATTCGAACGAAGCCGTTACGAAATTCTGCCAAATGATGGATCGTGCTTGCGTTAAGAAGACAAAAAAAAAAGAAAAGAAAAGAAAAAACAAAAAAAAAAAGCAAAAAAGAAGAAGTGACAGTTGTATAAAAATTCGTGAATAATAATATCCATTGAAAATTTTTAATGGAGGAAAAAAAAAAACTTACATTTTGAATGAAACAGGAATTGTCTCTCTCTCTCTCGTTGATATATCTCTCTTTTCTTTTTTCTTTCTCTTTTTAATTATTAAACGCACGTTTTAATCTAATTGGATTCTTATTTAAGATACTCATGTACCATCGTTCGATTCTCAGTAATAAATATTTTTTTCCCTAACTTTGCTTAGAAAACTAAGAGAACTTGGTCGAAGATCGAAGTACAAAAACCCCTACGGATATTATCAGCCCTTCGGTTAACGTATAAGGGTAGAACTCGTAGGAAGGAAGGAAGGAAGGAAGGAAGGAAGGAAGGAAAGAAGGGAAGGGGAACAGATGTTTTTGAGCGCGAGCCAACATCGTAATCTATGTTCCGCAACATCGTAATTAAGGAAAAATGAATGTTCCATTTTCCTCCGAGTTACGACGACCATCTTCTCTTTAAATTAATCGCGTTTCATCGGATCAGAACAACTGTTTTTTTCTTTTTTCTTGATAATAATAATAATCAATCATATTCAATCGTAATCTACGACGATCAGTTATTTAATATTCGATGCTCCAATATTTGCAATCTTTTTGTTTTTTAATTCTCTTTTCGTTTCCCTCCTTTTCGATCATTTCGAAAAATCCAAGAGATTTATTCGCATTTATTCGGTCAAATAAATTGCAAAGTAAAGAATCGAATCGTGTTCTTACGATCTATCTCACGTTTCGAACATAAACAAGGAAATAACAATGGTCGTTGTTGACCGTCCCTCCATCGAATTTCATTCCTTACTTACATTCACGCATCCCTTAAGGTCTGACCATTTTTCCGTGACTGGTTAGATAAAGCGAATTTAAAAGTTTAAAATCAACGGGGTGGTTGCTTTCCGATCTTCGGAAGTAGAGAAAGGAGAATAGAAAATAGAATATACTCTCGTCTCTCTCTCTCTCTCTCTCTCTCTCTCTTCCTTTAGATTTCTTCTCTCTTTCGATAATAAGATACGATCTGATCGTTTTACTATCGCGTTTGCCCTGTACAATGAAATACGAAATGGAAATAGAGAAATCGTACGAGAAGAAGAGGGACTTTGACTATTTTCTGGACAATGATTCTTAAAAAGAAAAAAGAAAAAAAGAAAAACCAATATAGAGAAAGAGTCTAACTATTCATATGTTCACAAAATACAAAAAAAAAATATATATATATATATATATATAAATCTAATGAAATTTAGAAACAAACAGTGCAGCTTGTCCTTTATATTTTTTACTTAATAATAGATAAGAACAACGACAAAAATAACATCAACTACAACGATAACGACAGCAAGAAATAACAAGAAAATAAATGAAAAAGAAAATAAAGAATAAAAAAAAAAAAAAAGTATCTACGACACAAAGCTCCGTGCGAACAGGATGATATATAGAGAATACCAAAAGGGACATCCCTCTCGTT
The DNA here is from genome assembly GCF_014466175.1 of Vespula pensylvanica. Taxonomy (NCBI): domain Eukaryota; kingdom Metazoa; phylum Arthropoda; class Insecta; order Hymenoptera; family Vespidae; genus Vespula; species Vespula pensylvanica. The sequence goes on along the minus strand of NC_057702.1, from coordinate 2,311,378 downwards.
CGGACAATCTATCGTCAGATTCGCAATTCGATAGATAAGAAGTTAGATATCTCAGTAGTCGTTCCATCACGTGTGCGAATAGAGACCAAACTTGAATTCTATTCATGTTAGTTGGAAGAATGGCATCGTGATTCTATTCAATAGTAAAAGAGAGAGAAAGAAAGAGAGAAAGAGACAGACGATGCAGTTGGTAAGAGGAGGGGAGGGGTAGAGAGGGGTTGGATGGAAACCATCTGGGAAATCGTATATCTTCGATCTAATGGTACTCTCTAACATCAAGCAATATCCGCAATTGTGGAAGAGTAATCGATCGAAGGACACTATTCTCAAGATATATATATATATATATATTTTTTTTTTCTTTTTCTTTTTTCTTTTTTTTCAAAACGGAGAAATTCTAACACCCTGGTACACTCCACCCTTTCATACACATTTTTTCTCTTCTTCTCTTTTTTCTTTTCTTCTATTTTTTTTTTTTTATCCCTGTGTCTACAAAAACGTCAGTGAAGTCAGTGAAAATGTCAAACGAAATGTTTCTATTCGAAGTCAATAAAAAAACGGAGACCTGTATGTAACCTGTATAGATGTATATATATATATATAACGTTAGACGATTCTACGTTAGACGATCGCATTTTAGAAACAGAGAGGTTAGACGAGGAGGTAGAGAAAAGGGGAGAGTTGTTATAGGCGTGAAAGTTTATTGTCTGAGGCTGAGAGGAACCCCCCATTGAGTGAAGTTCGATCGGAACGTAATTGAAATTTCACTTAACTCTCCTTTACCATGTTTGGTTATATATCTACGAGTTTATAGATATTTTTATCTATGTGTATGTGTGTGTGTGTGTGTGTGAAGGAGAAAAAGAAAGTTAATTAATAAAAAATTGTTCAGATAGATCGAGGATTATTATCCATATGTTTTTTTTTTTTATGGAAACAGTAGCATATATGTTACTCGAACAGAGAGTAGTGAAGAGGGAGGGGGTTAAAAGTCAACGTACCCTTTTTCCGACGTTTCAAAGAAAAATAATAATAATAAAAAAAAAAAAAAAAGAAAAAGAAAAAAAAAGAGAGAGGGAGAAAAAAGAAGAGGAAAAGAAGAAAAAAGCTCGGAGAAGAAGAGACACGAAAATTTTGCGAAGGGCTTGATCGAGAGAAGGGTACCTTTTTCTTCTATTATCTTTTTCAAGGGTTGCGTATCTCTCACGCGAGGTGATCATTCGGTAGTTATTGTGTGTATTGCGGTTTATCCAATGATTCGAAAGAAAAATTTGACGAAGGCGTGAGAAAGATGAAGGCCTTACGTTCGCTCTTTTCGAAAAGTTAACATAATTTACGTATAATTGTTTTCATTGAGAAAGAAACAGATAGATAGATAGATAGATAGATAGATAGATAGATAGATAGATAGATAGATAGATAGATAGATAGATAGATAGATGAAGAAAAAGAAAAAGAAAAAGAGAGAATGAAAATATTCTTCTCTTTCATTGTAATTGGCTTTTGATCGTCGCAACACTCGTGACTTTGTCAAAGAGGAGAAAAATAAAGTAAAAATCGAGGAGTTCGATAAATATCGAAAAAGATCAACGATTCCTTCACCCTCCGCTAACGTAACAGAAAGACATACACACACACACACATACGTATATACACGTATAACACAGCAGGACCAAGAAAGAAGATTCAATTTCGCCAGTCTCCGCGTCGATTTAAAACGAATGCTCATCAAATACGAATCGTTGAAAGTGGAAAGTGAGGGGAATGTAACGACGTGTTGCACCCCTATCACCCTCCCTCCTTCTCTCCCTCGTCCCCCCTTTTTCTCGAAATATTGAAATCTCGCTAATAGGCTAATATTTATCGAGAAAATCTTTCGCAAGAAAAGAAGATCAAAAAAAAGAAAGAAAGAAAGAGAAAAGGGGGAGTGAAAGATGAGTGATGCTTAGACGGATAATATATAATATATAATATATAATAAATACTATATATAATATTTTTTTCTTTTCTCTCTCTCTCTCTTTTATTTTTTTATTTCGTTGAGTCCTTTTTCTCTTCGTTTTTCTTTATACAAAATTACAACTAGCTCACGAAATATTCTAGAGAGATTGATCTAGGTACATTGAGCTATAGGATTCCTAGGACAGGGGACATTGAAATTCGATGGTAGAAATCGAATGGTTTGGTCAATACACGCGAGACAGAAAGAGACAGACAGACAGACAGACAGAGAGAGACAGACAGAGAGAGAGAGAGAGAGAGAGAGACTCATGTTGAAACGGAACCGCGTGCGTAGGACATCAAACGCAGAATCGAGTCCTTTGATCACTCGCTCTGTCATTCAGATGGCTCTCGACTAACACGACCGATTGCAGGCAACCAAGTCCAACCCCATCCCCCTTGTCCCGTTATCGAGGTGTTAAGAAATTCATTATCGTGTCATCGACAATGTTTGATTGGTCCTATCGCTGTGATCGCGTTTAACTCATAATTTTAACAAACGATTCCTCTCTATCGAAACGTTTTCTCTTTCTTTTCAATTTCTTTTCATTTTCTTTAGTTTATTTTACATTTTTTTTTTGTTCTGTTTTTTCTCTCTCTCTCTCTATCTCTCTCTCTCTCTCTCTCTCTCTCTCTTTTTCTCTAAAAATCGTTGTAACTCTTGAAAATAAGTACGATTATGTCTCGATATACTTAGAGAGCGAGATTTCCGATTAAATGACCAAAGATGGCAATGACGTTCGGACATGGACGATTAATCGTTTCCAACAGAGTCCTAGCAATATTACATCGCAACATATATATGTGTGTGTATATGTGTGTGTGTGTATATATATACTTATGGGTATAATGACGCCAACGTCCGATAACCCACAGCTAAGCGAAATGGCTTACATAGCGAAGCACTCAGAAAGGTTTGCCGTTTTTCTTCGATATATCGAAAAAAGCTAAGACAAGATGATATAAAGGAGCTGCTTCTTGCTCGAGTTTCTACGATATACACATGGTGTATATCGACGGATACATAAATCTATGATATTCTAATGGCGAGAACCTACATCTTACTGTTATCGGAAAGTAAAGAATCGATATTTATCAAGTGCCTAAAATCGTCGTTAAATTTTCTCCGATTCGTTAAAACACTGAAAATAAGAAGTATAGAGAGACGAGGAAGAAGTAAAAAATAAAAAAAAAAAATAAAAAAAGAGAAGAAAAGACGAGAAAGAGAGAGAAAAGAAAAGAGAAATTTACGATAGGACACGAATCGAAGGAATCGAACGACTATATATACGCTCGTTGGTATATTCCCCTGATTTTCTCTCATCCTAATGGGCACCCGTTTCTGAGGGTACTCGAGCCCGTGTAATTGCTAGAATCCACGAGCCCGCTACTACACCGCATTTACGCGTTATGCGGGGTGGGTGCGTGTCGAGCATCGGTGACGGCGGCAGCATCGTTGATCGACCACCTACTGGGTGTCCCTGAAGTTTTTACACGCGCTCCTTTTAACTAAAAATTGTTCTCGATAATACTCCAACATCATCTCCTTTCATTATCATCGAAACACAATGGTATACGTATAAATTAAATCGATCGAATAACAGATTAGATCGCTTTATGTTATCGATCGATAATATAAATAGACAAAAAAAAAAAAAAAAGAGAGAGATACTAAAACACAGGCGATATGTAGTAATGAATATTCGATATCCGATCGATCGTCCGACCGGAAATGATATCTTAACGCGATCAATTATTTATTACGAAACAATTACGTACGTAAGTATCTATCTGTATGTTTCGAGATTAGAACTATGTTGAAAAAAGAAAAAAAAAAAAAGAAAAAAAATGATGAGGAGGAGAGGTGAGGAGAAGAGCAAAAATCGACGCGATAGTATGATCGAGAATGTGAGGGTGGGATGGGAGGGTGGTAAGGATTAAACGACGATCATCGAGTCCGAGATGTATAATATAACCAGAGGGTTAAACTCCCTCTTTCTCTCTCTCTCTCTCTCTCTCTCTCTCTCTCTCTCTATTTCTCATAGAAGGGAGTAGTGGTTAGTGGAAAGAAAAAAAAAAAAAGAAAAAAAAAGAAGATGGAGGGGTTAAACGAGAAGCCACTAGAAAACAATCCCTTCATCGCATTCGCGGATGCTCTTTTCTTTCATTCTCCCGGTCTTCTTTCTCTGTCGTTCTCACTCTCTGCCACTATATATCCTTGTCTCCTTCTTTCTTTCTTTTTCTATTTCTTTCTTTCTTTCTTTCTTTCTCTATTTCTTTCTTTCTTTCTTTCTTTCTCCTTTTTTCTTTTTTATTATTTTTTTTTTTTTTTACTTTAGCAAGCCGACAGATGGCTCGGCCGCGTTTTTGTTTCAAGGCTCGCGCCAACAATCGTCGCATTACCGGAACAAAACGACTCGACGATCGGTCCTTTGGAAAAGAGAAGAGGAACGGGTTCATGTGTGTTCGTACGTAGTGTGTGTGTGTGTGTGTGAGAGAGAGAGAGAAAGAGAGAAAGAGAGAAGGAAGGAAACAAAGCGAGAGAGAGAATCATGGTGGTTCAGGAAGTTCCCGATCGGCCATATCATTTCGTTCGTTGAACGTAACACATGTCCAAACATAGAAAAAAAGAACCATCGATTTATTAGATCGTCCAGTTAGAAACAATGACCACTAATAATAATAATAATAATAATAATAACAGTAATAATAATGGTGATGATGGTGACGACGATGACGACGATGACGATGATAATAACAATAACAATAACTCGCTTTGCGTGTCGTTCTTGCAAGTGCAACGAACCGATCTCTAACCCATGACACAGGGTCAGGCTCGATTGTCTTTCAGGCGGGTGTAATCGTTACCGTTTGTTGCGAGAATCCTTTTTGCCGATTGTACTCGCATATGTTTCGTTTTATCGATAATAAGTGTAGCTTTGTAAGTGCGTATGCACATGTAACGCGCGTATCTCGCGTATGAGAGAGAAAGAGTAAGGGAAAAAGAAAAAAAAAGAATATATCGTGTGAATGATCAAAGTAAATTGAAAGAAAAAGAATCGTTTGGGGCAGTCGACTTTTTTTTTTCTTTCTTTCTTTTTCATTTATTTTTTTCTTTTCTTTTTTTGCTGTTCTTCTTCTACTTTTTATTATTATTATTATTATTATTATTATTATTATTATTATTATTATTATTATTAATATTATAATTCACAGGATATGACAATGCGCTCCTTTGTAGAATATTTAACGAGACACGTCAAACTTTATAATTTATATTTCTCTTTAAATCGTTCATGAAAAATGATTCCCCTTTTCTGTTTACGTTTACAGTGGATCACGTCGACGAGGAAATAAAAATCAAGGGATGGCGTTAGCCGAACGCAATAATGATCTACTTGTCTTCGACTCCTAACGGGGTTTTACGACGGTCCTTTCTTACACGATGAGAAGGAAACGTGATGAGGTTGCGATCAATCACGGGTTTACGAGATTTTTGTTTTTCTTAGAAGAGAACACACACACACACACACACACACACAAATATAGATATTACGACGTACGAAAGATTCCTATATATAAGTGATCCTATATCCTGATCGATAATTATCTCGTAAAATAATTTTATCATTTTCTCGAAAGAATGATTACGCTAATAAGAGAAAACGAAATATCCATTAACCATTCACGTGACATTATTTTTAACCAAAGATTTTTCACTAACAAATGGATCGATTTAAAGTATGTACCACTTAGGTGCATACATACATACATACATACATACATACATACATAAATATATTTGTCGTATTCATGAATATGACACGTGGATACGTGTGAGAGTTAGTCGAGATCGGGCCAGGTCAGAGGCACACGAAGAATCTCCCCTCTAATGGATTTCACTCATTTTTCTCCCCCATCTCGTAGTAAGAAAAAGGAAAGAGTGAGAAAGATAGACAGAGAAAGAGAGAGAGAGAGAGAGAGAGAGAAAGAGAAAGAACATCGACACCAACCCCTAAAGCGAAGCATAGTCTCAACGATTCCTTAAGGGCCAGCTCGTTCTACGCGATATCGTTTATTCATCATTCGTTCGATTCTCGAAAAATATTAAAAGAAAAATCTATAAAAAGACGAACGCTTAAAAATAAAGAAAAAAGAGAGAGAGAGAGAGAGAGAGAAACTAAAAAAAAAAAAAAAAGAAATGAGAGATGTTTTTATAAAATCGATAAAAAATCATTGCTCGTATCTATGTATGTTATATATATTAATTTATTGTTCTTCTTTATTTTTTCACTTCTTAGCAAAAGTTGATCGATTCAATAGCAAGACTTATGGCCGATTGCGATTTCGAAAAGATAAACAGTTTCGATCGGAAATCGTCGAGTGGTTATAAACATACATACGTGACTAATTCTATTATCGATTTTTTAACGATACCACGATTCTGCTATTCCCTGTTATACATATATGTAAAAGATTTTTGCGAGTATATATAAAAAAAAAAAAAAAAAAAAAAAAAAAGGAAAGGAATAGAATGAAAAGAAGTAGAAATCATTTCGAAATAGGAAAAAAAAAAAAAACAAAAACAAAAAGGAAATAGAAAGAAAGAAAGAAAAAGAGAGAGTACAAGATAAAAGAAAAATTTCATCGAGAATTTCAGCAAGTTTTTTCATTTCGTTAATCCGAAAATCGGCATTGAAGATTTGTCTTCATTCAATATTACGTATGTCTTCCTGATTCAGACCTTTCACAATTAATCTTATCAATACTGACACGCGATACTATCTGGAAGTATCCTCTCTCTCTCTCTTTCTTTCATAGTGAACACGAACGAGATATCAAGATTCATCGGATCGTTGATAAACAACTGAAAGTTTGAGATGCATTGTCGCATTAAAGAAAAAAGAGAAAAAAAAATAAAATAAAAAAGAGAAAAAAAAAAGAAAAAGAAAAAGAAAGGAAAAGATTCTTTCTACGAAAGTCAAGTAGTTTTACTATCTTTACCATTTTTTCTTCTTTTTATTTCTCGTTTTTCCTTTTATTTTTCTATTTTTTTGTTTTTTTTTTGTTTCTGTTCCTTTCTTTTTTGTACTTTAGATTGAAAGATTCAGATGATAAAACGTCTAGGACGTCGAATTTAGCTCGTTGTTTTATAATCAACGATGATCGTCGTACGCTTTCTTCTATTATTATCAAGATGCTCGTAGGTACCTCTTTTCTTCGTCGAAAACGCAGTGAAAGCATGCGAGTTACGTGCGTTCTTTCAAGATTGCGTGCCACATAGTATTCTTCTTGAGAAGAACGAGAGAGAGAGAGAGAGAGAGAGAGAGAGAGAGAGAGAAGAGAAAAGAAGCGATGGATAATATAAGAGAGATAGAAAGAGCAAGTCGATAAGGCAAATAGGCACTTGCTAAAGTTCGCCGAACAAGAAATGACACAAATTACATGGATCACCTTCGTAACACTCTCACATAACGCGCGCACACGCACACACACACACATATATATATGCATATATAGAACTAATTCCTTTTTCTATTTCGAAATAACTCGAGTTGGAAGATGAAAAATGATCTATTGTTTTTCGCAGAAACAGATATTGCCGTATTATTTTTCATGATCTAAATTTAATCAAATATCTTTTTTCTTTCTTTTTCTTTTTCTTCTCTTTGTATCATTACAAAATCGAAACGAAACGAAACGATGTGTAAATCATTTCAACGATACTCACAGCCGTTCTCGTAAAGTCCTGTTCATCGAGCCAAAAGTCGACATAATTACACATCTTGATTATTGCAATTTAGCATGACGTTTTAATTAACATATAATTCGCTCTCATATATACATATATATATATATACATATACATATATGTATATATGTAAAGTATGTAAAATAAAATAAAGAGAATCGAGATGGTCCGTTCGAATCGTACGATTGTATAATACGAATAAAATCAAACGTTCAAATCAATCGGGCAAATTTCTAATATCTCTATCTCTTTTTCTTTCTTTTACTTAATCTCCCAATCTCTAGCTATCTCTAACTATCTCTAGCTATCTCTATTAGATCCCGTAGATCGATCAAATTTTTTATGTAAATATAATACTTCAAAGCAATTTTCTACCGATCGCGAACAGAGTCGAGCTCGTACTGTTAACTCAAATCAATTCGTAATTCGTCGTAACTTATTACCAATACATATAACACTTCTCTCTCGTCTATGTAAGTGAACGATATTATCTAAAAAGATTAGGAACCGATTAATATTATTCGACCAACAGTTTCTATATTTTTTCTACAATACTTACAAACATATACATATATATATATATATATATCCTATATTGTAGCCTGACATTTTAAAAATCTGAAATTAATCTTCGCTGATAAGAAAGTCGATACGTTAAAGATAAAAAAAAAGAAAGCCAATCGTAGTGACCACAATTCTCTACAAATTTGAAAACGCACGTTGATGATGATACTAATGAGCGTGAGATATGATAACCGTCGAAGACACTTATAAACGTAATATCTTTGCTGATTTTGAATTAGAAATTTCGGGATAATTAATCAAATAAAATTGTACGTATCAAATAAAAATATACGTAAGTCGAGTTGAATAATAAACACGATTATATCAATGATTTTCAATATAGCAAACGTAATACATACTAGGTAGATTATTGAAGCGTAATATAAGTAATTGTATGAGTAAGTACGAATAAGAGATAGATAAAGATAAAAGAGAATGGAAGAGGAAAAGAAATGAATCTCTGGACCACCTGTACATTTGTATCGTGAGATCTATATATATATATATATCTCTCTCTCTCTCTTTCTCTTTCTTTCATATTCGATGTTCCCCGATATGTCGTGAGGGCTTCGGCAGCCTAAACAATCAACGCGACAGAGATAAAGACGGCACCGTATACTACACCATACTATACTCTGAGAAGCCTTTACAGAGACTCATGGGGTACCGTTGTTTGTACTAGAGGAGATAAATAGAAGAGAGGGCTCGATGACATCCGGGCCTCTCTTGGACACCGCCTAGGATCCTGATTATTTGGTTAATGACCTTTATTGTGTAGCGATACCGACAGGCTTCTCACCAGGAGTAACGAGAACGAAGAGAAGGGGAAGAGGAACCGTAAACTCGAAGAAAAAGGAGAAGAAAAAAAAGAGGAACAAAGGATAGCCGATAACAACAAGCTACGCCGGTCTTCATCACCTATCACCTATCACCTATCATCTATCACCTATCACACGAAACAATCTCAAAAACGATTCATATTATACCCAGAGAGATTCTTCTAACAAAATAATCTAATAAATTCGATTCAAAGAAAAGAAAAGAAAAGAAAATGTTTCTACTTTTGTTTCACTTTACTGCGGATCCTTTTCAAACTAACGAATTAAAAAATTGATTATATAATTTTGTGTAACGAAATAAAATTATAAAATAAACTTTCTTCGTCTAACTGGAATAAAACGACTTCTTCCTTTTTTTCTCCGTCCAATTTTTTGTCTGTTTCTTTTTTCTTTTCTTTTCTTTTCTTTTCTTTACGTTTTCTTACCAAGCGTTTCATTGATTTATTAGTTTAAAAAGGAGCAGAAAAGTAGGACTCTTGATCCTAGTAGTAGGATGGTCGGTCGGTCAGTCGGTCGGTCGGTCGGTCGGTTCGTTCAACCTAAAGGCAGGCAGGCGTGAAATGAAGCTTCGAATTCACGAGTTTGTTCGTATGCCTTCGAGCTATGACACAGTAGCTGCTCTCGGTGGGCCGACGAGACTCGTCCGACTTCTTTATGGGGCAACCCGAGACGACTACGTTGCATATGGGGGAAGAGAAAAAGAGAAAGAGAGAAAGAGGACGTCCATCAAAGGGTTCCAAATAATTACCGCCTTCTCTGGTCTCGTAGAAAACTGAAGTGGGGGTGAGTAGAGATGGGGTGGAGTAGGGTGAGAGATGCACCGTGAAAACGAGGTGTCACCTCGTCCTCTCTCGTGATAACTTAGTGAAATATTTCACGAGAATCACCCCTCGACTGACTTTCTCTATACTCTCTTCTACCTCTCTTCTCTCTTCCTTTTCTTTTTTTTATTTCTTTCCCTTTTTTCCCCCTCTTTCTTATTTTTTTCTTGTCCTCGATATCGGAGATCCTAAGTCAATAACTGGCCTAGACGCTAAGACACTTGGCACTGCGTTGGGTTATATATTTTATCTTTTTCTATTTCTTTTTTCTTTCCTTTTTATTTCTTTTTCTTTTTCTTTCTCTCTCTCTTTTCTTTTCTTTTCTTTTCTTTTTTTTTTTTTTTTTTTTTTTTTTTTTTTTTGGAAAACCGTGCGAAAGTATCATAGTGATTTTACACGAAAGATATTTCAATTTGTATCCTTTTTTACAAGAGATAAAAAAAGATCTATAGATCGAATGCAGTTACGCGTATATATACCCAACACACGCGTATAGATATGTAGATCGTTTAGATATGAAAGAAAAAGGAAAAATAAAAAAAAAAAAAAAGGAAAAGAAAAAAATGGTTGACGAAAATTGCGAGAAAAGTTATCTCCGTGTTCAGAGGTTTAGAGCCTCTTCGAGTTCCAAAGTGTTTGATCGATGGATCCTCGGCCTCGGACCGGAAATTATGCGTCAGCCTATCGTCCGCGCCGGAAGTGACGGCACGGCGCCACTACGATCACGCCACTATCTGCCGTTTTGCTGATTGCATTTTCTTTCGTGCCTTCCCTCATCCCACCCACGTCGATAAACTTCCGGCACGTTTGTTTTTCCCGCCTTGAGAGAACGCTAGGTGACAATACTCTCGTTCTGGACGTCCTACTTTTGACGCATTCCGTGATGTACGAACGATCTCGTTAAAGATAAAATTTTAACAACGCGATCGATGGATCGAGAATTCCAACTGATCGTACTTTCATCCACCTGAATCATAAGTATCTCGAAATAATTAAACGTAAATGTAAAATATAAAATGTTTATCCGAATTACAAATGAATATCCGACCGAACGATCGATACATTAAACATTTGTAATACTCGTAAGGATCGAGAAATAACGATATAGAATTTATCTAATTTATCCGTATCACAGATAAAGTTCGATTCTCTAAGAGACACATAAATATATCCGAATGTGATCTAATCCGAAGATTCGATTAAACGATCGATCCATCGAGTAACATTTATTGATCTAAATTTTCTTCTACCTACATTTATACGAACGTAAGTCGTACGATTATAAAAAAAAAAAAAAAGCAAAAGAAAGAAAAGAAAAATTAAATAAAAACCTGTCGCAATGCTTATGAATATGTTTTTTTTCAACGCGATCGCGATAAAACGAACACGATCATTCGCGTAATAAATAACGTAGATCAGAAATCGAGACTCGCGAATTAGAATCGAGATTCGTAGTAAATGCGCGTCGCGTGCCGTTAGAACACACGTAGAACTGCAGCTGCATTCATATTTTAATGACGATATTGTGTGCGAGCTCTCAGATGTTGGTAACCGTACTCCAGTTCGCTTCGTAAGCTGTTCCAAGTTACCGTAGTTTAGTACCATGCGTAACTTTAGAAGCAAGGATCCGCCTACGAGAGAAGGACGATCGTCTTTGCCAAAATCGTAAAGAGTAAAAGAGAGAGAGAGAGAGAGAAAGAGAGAGAGAGAGGGGTGAATGAAGAATTTTTGAAGTGTCTAAAGAAAGCTGATACTCGTCGGTTGAATCTAACTGCCGTTAAGATCGATCGATCTTTTCTTTCATTTTCTTTTTCTCATTTTTTTTTATTTTATTTTATTTTATTTTATTTTTTTTTTTTACTTCTTTTTCTTCTTTTTTCAAGAGTTCAACTTCCAAACGATTTTCTTCGATTTACAGAATGATAGATAAACGGAGATAGAGACAGAGAGAAATCTAATCAAAGTCGAAGATAAAATAAAATAAGAACTTGGAAAGTTCTCTGATAACTGGACAGGAAGAAGGAACAGTCAGGTATTAGGAACGAAATAACTAGAATTACAGGCAATCCGCGAGCTTCGAAAGCTTAATAAATCAGGTCTGGAAGCACGAGTATCCGGTAGGACTATACTCTCTTCCCTCGTCCCATTGTCCTTCAACACGCAACTATACCCCGTTTAGTTTTGGCCAATAAGGTTTGAAAAGATGGGGGAGGAAGAGCGAGGGCGGTTAGTTGGGTCAGGAACGGTGGATCGTACGATTCGATTGAAAAGAATGTGATTTTCATCGAGAATTCCAACTAAATTATATATATATATATATATATATATATATATATATCGATAGACAAGCTTTGAATTCTATTGCAAGCGTGGTTTGGTACTCTTTGTTTTCAACAAACAATAGGAACCAGTAAATTAAGATCTAGATTTGCTATTGGAAACTCTCTTGTGTCGGTCCTTATCGACGATGATCGTCGTGTGCGAAGGAAGAGGGTGTAAGAGAGAAAGAGAGAGAGAAAGAGAGAGAGAGAGAGAGAGAGAAAGAACGATAGATAGATGAAAAAGAAAAAGAAAGAGAGAGGAGAGGAGAGGAGAGAAGAGAAGAGAAGAGGAGAGAAAAAAATCAGTAGAAAATCTGAACCGCCCAACCAGGGGGTAGATATTCTCGTTGCATCTGTCGTCACGCCCTTTTCAACACGCTCGTATAGGAGCCTCTCTTACGCATATGTATATATGTATATGTATATGATATGTACATATACATGAGTTAAGTCACATGAGAAAGACGAAGACGAAGCTAGCGAGTTAGTTCGAAGGGATGTTTTAGAGTCTGGCCCGACGGGAGGAGCCTAAATGTTTTATTACTTAATCATAAAGCTTCGTGAAAGGGTGGGGAGAATCGAGGGTAGTTTTAGGATGAGAGAGAAAGAGAAAGAGAAAGAGAAAGAGAGAGAGAGAGAGAGAGAAGCTACATAATGCATCCACGAAGGCGGAACACCGAACCTTCGAATTATTGTTCTGAACCAATTATTCATACTCCTCTGTAGAATAATGTTCATGGGATATTTAAGATCCATCGATAAATCACCATGATATCTGAAACTGATTTGGTAGACGAGCGAAGTTCGTAGAACATTTTGTTTCTGTTTCTTTTTCTTGTTTTTTTTTTTTCCTTTTTCTTTCTTTTCCTTCTTCTTCCTTCGTTTTCAATTTATTCTCAACGTCAATGATATTTTCTTTCTACGTGGGTGTATACCGAGCTATAAATATTTGCTAGAAAAGAAATTCGATATCACGTTGTAATATTTATATATAAATATATGTATCGAATCATAATAGAATGTATTATTAATTAATTAATTAATTAATTAATTAATTATCAAAGTGAACGATAACGTCGTTGATACAATTATACGAATACGAGTTAAAGCTTTGTCGAATATATATATATATATATATATTTCAATGAATATTCAAACCGAAATACGTTCTACATTCGTCTCAATATTTTAACGATATATTAACAAAACTCCAAAATGCCATGTCAGAAACTTATCCAAAATCCTTCAAACGCGAATAAGAAATAAACTATCCAAGGATATCCTCGAAACAATGATATCGAAACGAAACGAAAAATAAAAAAGGATTCTAAGACCCGTGAAACAAGATCGAATAAAATTCGTTAACGAAGAGCCAAAGCTGGTTTAACGCGTAAGTGCTTGAGGAAAAAAAAAGAAAGAAAGAAAGAAAGAAAGAAAGAAAGAAAAAAACATCCTGGGCTAGGCTGACTAAAAGCTCTGACGATCGCTCAATTAGCTTCGTAAAGAGAGAAAGAGAGAAAGAAAGAAAGAAAGAAAAAAAGAAAGAGAAAGAGAAAGAAAAAGAGAGGGTTTTGCGGTGTGGTGCTTTGCACGCGTCACGGAACAGAATTGACTAACGTAGGAGAGAGAGAGAGAGAGAGAGAGAGAGAGAGAAAGAGAGAATCGGGGAGATAGAAGGAAAAAAATAGATGGGAGATTCTGTGTGCATTGACGCGAGAACCACCGTGACAAAGGGCTGAGGGCATCCCAGCTTATTGTCACGCGGCTCGCGTGAAATACCTTTTGCGTGTGCGTAGGAAAGTACACTATATAACTACATTAGGGGGTCGCGATCTTCTCGCTTTCTGCAGACCCTCCTCCTCCCCCTTGTGATCCCCTGATCTCCCAATCTCTCGATCCCCCGATCCCTCCTCCCTTCCTGTCTTCCTTCACCCCGCTCTTAGCACGCGCCAGCTGGCTCATTGTTAAATTACTGCTCGGTTGATATCTGCTTGATGACAATGGCGTAGAACTGAACTGTTCTACTTATACGCTAAACGACGTTCACACTTTTCAACTTGTATATTTATTTGTTAATATAATTATATAGCGATGTATATATTGGTGTATATATTTATTTTCATTGTACGTATATATATGTGTATTTGTTTAAAGATCGTTCACTTTGTTTCACTCATTTCTTTTCTTCTATTCTTTATTTTTTTTTTTTTAATTACGTTCTCTTTTCTTTTCTTTTCTTTTCTTTTCTTTTCTTTTTTTTTTTTTTTTTTTGGACTAACAAATCTCGACCACAAGCAATTTTCTATTGACGCGAGATCGAAGGGAAGGAAATAAAAATTTAACGACGCTGCGATTCCTAAGCATTTAACTAAGTATTGTAATCGAAGATAAGAGATACAAGTTTTACGCCAATGCGAAGGATCATCCTCTAATGTATTTACACGGGGGCGAAGACAGCTTCGGGTGGAATGGAGGGGGTAGTAGTCTATGGGGTGAGATTTGTCAACGTGTACACGGGACGATACGTGTCGTACACGACAACCGAGAGAGTTTCTATCACCATTGTCATCCGAGCTAACAGATTAAGCTAATTTCACACATGTCCACCCGCTCGGACTCATTCATGTCTAACGTACTCATGTATATATATATATATATATATATATATATATATATATATATATATATATATATATATATAGGTACGTACGTAATAGCTTACAAAGTGTCACGTGACATAATAGGAAACTATCCTGTTAACCGATGAGAAAAATAGCTGACAGAGAAAATAAATACTACGATACAACAACTAAGCAAAACTAATACACGAATCAAACTAATAGAAAATATTCTAACTCTTTTACATATATGTAGATACATACGTATGTATGTTATCTTAAAAAAAAAAAAAAAAAAAAAAAA
>NC_057702.1:2287653-2296148 GCF_014466175.1 Vespula pensylvanica | reverse complement strand
AAAAAAAAAAAAACAGAAACAAAAATAGTGTACGATCATTGATCGAAAAATTCCACAAATTTTTTAACGACGTTGTTCGTAATGAGATCAAATGATAATAATGGACTAAAGGAGAACAGTTGGTTTCGTAAAAAATATCCAGCCAGAGAAAATCCCGCCCACATCCTTCGTGGTTTACGATTACGTAATGTCCTCTGCATGTGTCCTTGACAGGATCAGGATCGTCGCATATGTCCACCCATCCTCTTCTGTCCTCTTTTCTTTTCTTTTCTCTTTTCTTTTTCTTTTTCCTCTTTTTTTGTGTCTACTTTTTCGGAAGATCTCTAATCTTTCTTCGTTATATATATACATATATATATATATGTATATACGTATATATCTTTATTTATGTGTGTGTGTGTGTGTGTGTGTCTTTTTAATTTTTTTCTTTTTCTTTTCTTTTTTCTCTTAAGGAAAAAAAAAAAAAAAATGATTCGCACATTTTCAAAGAACGAACTAGAAGAATACCAGCATCAACCAAGTCCTATACTTTTAGCTTCGCTTTCGAGAGTTTAAGACGAAAGAACAGTCGTTATTGTCCTCTGTGGGTGGCGAGTACCCACAAGGGAAAAGAGAAAGAAAGAGAAAGAAGACTTTATGAGTCTGCGCATATTGCATTTAAAAGGCGAAAAGGAACGTCGACGAGAGAACTTTGCCACGTAATTACTCCCTCTTTCAGTATTATCCTTCGGAAATATTATTTTATATTATAACATTACAAATATCAACATTTTTCTTCATTATGAAAAGCTTCGTTAATAATTTCTAACGATCTCTCTTTCTCTCTTTCTCTCTCTCTCTTTCTCTCTCTCTCTCTCTCATTTTCTTTCTCTCATTCTGTCTCTACGTATAGAACCGACGTTAAAATAATCATCGCCCATGGAAAATATTCGTTAGTGAAATATTTGCGAACGAACGCTTGGAAATATCGTGCCAAGTTGTTTATTCAATAACGACGATAAACACCAATAATATCCCATCGAATGATCGAAAATAACACAAACGTACTCGTATTCTTGCGATTTCACATGAATTCGTTGCATATCGTTCTATAAAAAGAAGAAAAAAAAAAGAGAAAAGAAAAGAAAGAAAGAAAGAAAAATAAATAAATAAATAAATAAATAAACAAGTAAAAGAAAAAGCTACGTCAAAGAAAAAAAAAAAATTAATATTCTCTTCTGTACCACTTCCTACACCCTCTTCCTTTGCCACCCTCTCACACCCACGCAACGCGCGCGCACAAACACACACACACACACACACACACATATACACGTATATACATAAGAGAAAATTATTACTTGCAAAAAGATCAAAATAATAACGAAGGGCTCATCGGCACGCCCGTATAATTCGGTACTGGTCTTTCGTCTCACGGAGACGAAATCGTCTTCATTCTCACGCGACCTTCGACCCTTTCCTTAAGCATGGGGTCTCATCGCGAACTATGGAAGAAGAATAAGAAGAAGAAAACGAAAAATGAAAAATGAAAAAAAGAGAAGAAAAGGAAAAAAATGAAGAAGAGAAGAGAAAAGAAGAGAAAAGAAGAGAAGAGAAGATCCTTTCGGGAGGATCTTTCAGTCATAGTCATAGTCGTCGTTGTCGTCGTCGTCGTCGTCGTCGTCGTCGTCGTCGTCGTCGTCGTCCTGGAGAGTAGTGTCATTTGACACAGTCCTAAACCCGATTCGCGCCACAAGCCGATCCTTGGTTGCCCGTTGCTTCACGCACTTCATCCTCCTCCTCAACCTTCTTCTCTCTCTTTCTCTCTCTCTTTCACGAGTTTTTGTCTCGCAGTACCCGTTCCCAAGCAGAGAACAAACGGCACGAAAGAATCATGGAACGTATAGTCCACTCTCTCTCTCTCTCTCTCTCTCTCTCTCTCTCTCTGTCTATCTCACAGACATATTTTATAAGTGTGCGTACGTGTGTGTGTAGATGGATTAGTAGGACGAAGTACGGAGAACGAATATGTACTCGAACACGACATACATACATACACATATATATGTATATTATATATGTTCATGATATCTGGATCACATATATATATATATATATACATTCATGCATACTTTTATATATATATATATATATATACGGCGGCACGTTGGATTCGTTGTCGAAATTGCAAGAGACGTACGGACCTGTACAATAATTCCCAGAGTGGGATTCAATTGAGAATATGCCAGAGAGAAAAAGACAGAGAAGGAGGGAAGCTTCGCGAATCTGTCGTAAAGATAAGGAGACCGCTTTATTGAGGAGAGAATAGGATTGCTGAAGAAGAAGCAGAACGCGCAGAGAGATATTCGAGACCTGACGGAATAATCTCAGGGAAAAAGATAATGAACTCTCTTTTGTATAAAATCTTACGATAAGCAAACGTTCTCTTTCTCTTTCTCTTTTTCTTCATATTTCACCTTCTTCTTCTTTTTCTTATTTTTATTCTTATTCTTATTCTTATTCTTATTCTTATTCTCGTTCTTATTCTTACTCTTATTCTTATTCCATTTCTTTTTCTTTTTTGTATTCTCCTGCCAAATATATGTATACGTAGGAAAGACTGTTCTACCCCTACACTCCCTCCCCCACTCCCTAACCCTTCTCCTCCCCCGCCATCGCATTTCATACTCTCCCCGCTCCAAGGATATCCAGTTTTAATGGACCGTGTGAACTTTCGGCTACGCGACCGAGAGAGAAAGAGAAAGAGAGCGTGCCTAGTCGTGCCGCTCGATTTCAATCGAGCTCCACTTGATTTTTAAAGGGTGCCGTCTACCAAACGACGCTTTTCGTCTTACAAAGAGAAAGAGAGAGATAGAGAATGACGGAGAACGAGTGACGAAAAAGAAGATAAAAAAAAAAAAGTATCCGTCAATACAAACACAGAGAGTTAATTACTCGACGATATAATACTTAATCATTGAACTTTCCATTCATTGAAGATTCATTGAACAAATCAAAATCAGTCATTAATATAATCGAAATTAGCGAATTCCGATGAGAAGATCGTTTGTCTTTCTCTCATAACGCGACAGTAAAAGAACAGAGACCAGAGAACAGAGACGAGAAACGAGAGAAACGAAAGAGAGAAAGAAAGTGAGGGCAAATAGACGAGAACGACGTTGGTACGTGCTCCGAAATGATAACACTCTCTCTTCATGGGTCCAAAGGGGCACGTGTTTTTGTGCCTTTCCCTGTCACACTATACCCTTTCAAATTATTACTCTCGCGCGGTCGTATCTTTAAAATGAAAGAAGAAACGAAAAAGAAAAGAAAAGAAACGAAAAGGGAAGGAAGGAAGGAAGAAAGAGAAATTAGAAAAAAAAAAGAATGAGAAGAAAGAAGAATTAAAAAGAGAAAGAAAGTGAAAAAAGAAGAAAGAAAACGAAAAAGAAAAATGTCGAGAGACACAACATACGTGAATGTTAAGCTATGAATCATCGTTCGATAGAGATCCCTTTAAAATCAACGAATGTATATATGTATGTACCTTGGAACCCTATTTCGAGAGGTCATCGACCTTTAATTTTCTCACCGGTCAGAGCCCATCCTCCGTCACACGTCTTCTTCTTCTTCTTCTTCTTCTTTTTCTTTTTTCTTCTCTTTTTTTTTTCTTTTTTAAGGGAGACCAATAAACCAAGTACTCGAGATAGTAATAAGTGAGCCGAGAGTGGTCCCATAATCTTCAAAGTTTCCTTTCAAAGACGAGGCAAACTAATTATAACGTATACGATGATATATCAAGAGAAAGTATATAAGTATATATATATATATATATATATATATATACACACACACATACTTATCTAAGCAAGTATTATACCTATCTATCTGTATATACGTATGTATAAATTCTTTCTTAAAATATAAAAATATACGATGCGTACATACATACATACATATATATATATATATATGAAATGAATAAACGAGAAAGGCTGATCCGAACAACTTTCAATTTCTCCAATTTTTCGTCCGAAGAGTTAAAAATCAACCTGGAGGTACAACCAACCACACAAGTCCAGTCCCTTTTACATTCGTAATTCTAAGTAGGCGTGCGGCAACACGTAAAATTATGCGCCGATGTAAGGCGAACAAAGAGGTGGGGAATAACATCGATGGAAACTATAATATATTACGTTAACACACGTAAAGAAGTAAACCGTCGTTGCACGGTTACTTCGCGTTCGATCGAGTACGATGGTGGCACTCTAGCACGTTAATCCGATGGTCGTAATAAGGAAAGAAGAAAAGAGGGTGAGAGAAGGTTAGGGAGAAGGGTGCTGACGATCAAGGTGGTGATTGCAGTAGTAGTGGTCAGAGTTATGCGTGCAGAACCAGGCCTTTTCCACCTTCTTCGACGTTGTCGCAACGTCGTCTGGTAAGAGTGCCAAAGAGAAAGAGAGAGAGAGAGAGAAAGAGATGAAAGACGTTAACGTAAGAGAGAAAGAAAGAGAGAGAGAAAGAGAAGAAGAAAGAAAAAAAAAAAGGAAATCTGTAGAGCTAATTCGCGTGCGAGATAACGCGGAGGTGAGGTGGCCGGCAAAAGTCTTTTGTGTGTGTGTATGTGTGTGAGCGTGCGTGCGTATATGTGTGTATGTGCTATCGTTGAAATGGTCTCCGTCGAGTCACGGAGAGGGTCGAGCGCTAAGGCAGGGAAAGGCCACTGTCGACTTGTGCCATGGGGGTGGTAAGATGATCTTATCGTAACCCTTCTCTCTCTCTCTCTCTGTCTTACTTTCTCTCTTTAGCTTTCTCGGTCTTCTCTTTCGCGGTAACTACACTCTTACCTTCTCTCTCTCTCTCTCTCTCCCCTCCCACCTCCCCCTTCTACCCCTGATGACAATATCGCGTGGCTACTGAGATAACCGCTCGTGTCATTCCTACATCGAGCAACGTTGCTCTGTGACGAGTAGAGATTGCTTACGATCTTCTTTGAGATAATATCGATTTCAAGAAAATAAGAAATTAGTCGGGAAAAGTATAGTTTAATAATCATCGAGGTCGTTTCCAACTACATATATGAAAATTATCGAAGGTATTAAAAATCTCCAAGAAATAGACAGAGAGAGAGAGAGAGAGAGAGAGAAAGAGTCGATGGCAATGTTGATTGGCAATAATGGTACTGTTGTGCCCCACTCGTGTCGGAATGACGTTGCTAGAAATGAGTCTCATAAAGCAATGCTAGACACGCGAGCAAAACGTTGCTCACTCTCTCTCTCTCTCCTTCTTTTTTAAAATATCACGGAGACACTAGTACTACACCGTTAGAAAGCAAGCAAATCTCGTTTACATTCGTATTCCAGGTGAATCAACGAAATCCGTGTCTATTCCTCGAAATAATTCATGAAAAATGAGAATCGAGGGGGTTGTAGTACTTAACTCTGGCCCTCAACGATATATAGTCAGAAAACTTGACGTCCGCTCGTCATCGTTTCCCATCCAGAATGAGATGGCAAAGGTGAATAATTACAAGTCGAGCAAGTAGTATGAGTATAAAAGAGAAAGAAAGAGAGAAAGAGAGAATACACTTTTGCGAAGGCCGGCGTGTGCCTCGGTTATATTGTTAACTCGTAGAGCTGCATAATCACGGCCGGCCTTCGTGTTGGAGAATAGTTGTCACACTTTCGTTTTAATATTTATGAGAAGTTCGCATGTGATATCGGCGAATAAGAGGAGATCTGAGATATAAGGACGAGTAATTAAAACGTCATCGTTAGATACCGTTAGATCGATTCGACTGACTCTGTATAAATCGAAAAAAAAGAAAAGAAAAAAAAAAGAAAAGAAAAGAAATATATGAGATAAGTTAAAAAAGATGTACGTAAGACGATACGTATCGCTCGAATGATTTTTCTTTTTTTCCTTCTCGATCTCGAAAACACCTATCTCGATCATTTTCTATCGTCGAAATCGAATAAAGACGAAGGAAAGACTATGTAAGAGAGGATTTACGTGAATCTAAAGTACGATATCGTCGAAATTCGAAAAATACTTATGCGCCTGAATTTATGCACGACGATACAACGTACGAGTATAAAGTATAAACAGTATTTAGGGGCGAATCGATGTATCAACTAACAACGACTAATCTGTCACTCGATACGATCGAGTTTGATTTTAACGCACATACTCCCTTTCTCTCTCTCTCTCTCTCTCTCTTTCTCTCACACACACATACGTACACACACAGATACGTATACACACCTAACATGATCGCAAGTTGATTGGCAGACTTCGAAAACTGATCGCTATGGCCAAGAATAAATCGTGAATATTTATCAAACAGGAGAATAAGCCTTACGACAAGGGAGTACTCCCGATAGGGAAGACGTAAACTGGCTACCTAATTGGATGATTAATTGTTTCATTATCGAACACCAAGCGACAATGGAACGCTAGCTTATCGCGAGGCGCGTGATTTCAGGCAGCAACAAGCAGGTCGTTATATATTCGTTTTGAATTTACTGCGGAGGAGTATGACTCCGTTTAAGAATGAGATTGGTATCCTATAAACGATATTCTTCGAGCTTCTCGAATGTCTACGTCATCGAAAATGCGATTATCGATTGATTCATTGGATAAGTAACTAGGCTACTATGCTCCTATTCATTCGACTATATCGATAAAAATTATCTCCAAACTGAAGTCGAATGTCGGATAATCATCGTTCTAATATATATATTTATATGTAGGTAAATAAGTTTGAAGGATATTGCGGAAGCCATCTTGAAAATAATTCTCTCTCTTTTTCTCTCTTTTTGTCTCTTATCAGATTGGTTCCTCGTAGCTGATTGGTCGCGTTTGTTTCAGGACGGCCTGATTGCATTCCCTAGGAAACAAATGACACAAGCTGCGGTAAACCGAGCGTTAATTGCCGGAAGATTTGACGAATTATAATTTGGATCGTGGAAAGAGAACGTCAAATTATGAAAGAAATAAATAAATAAAGGGTATACGAAGGGTGACGAAGAGCTAACCGCCTGCCATTGCTACTACTACTACTACTAATGCTGCTACTACTATTACTACTACTACACTACTACTACTACTACTACTCTTGCTACTACTGCTACTACTCCTGCTACTGCTACCGTTGATGCTGTTGCTGCTGTTGGTTGGTACCGGTGGCTGTTAGTACACGAACGATTGTTCCTACTTTCGTTTATCGGATTTGCATGGCCGCTTGTTCGAAGTAGAGTATTGTTAGTATTCTCATTGGTCGTAGGAACGATCGATCGATCGAGATCCAATGGACATATTTATACACATCTACAAGCACGTTCCTTCGATATACAGTACCCTATTGTTCCCTTATCCGTCGCGAAATAGACTCGCGAGAGAAGTCTACGATCGATCGGCAAGCTCGTTAATATATAAAAAGAGAGTAAGAGAAAGAAGATGAATACAAAAAGAGAGACGGAAAGAATGAGAAGAAAAGAAGAAAGAGAAAGAAAAAGATAGAAAGAGAGAGTGAGGAAAAGAAAAAATCGCACGACGGAGATAGAGATACTTCATCGGATAAATTGTCTCGAAGAAGACGCGATTTTTTTCAAACTGTCTGGCGATAGAAATAAATTGAGCGAAAAGAACAAGAAAATGATGATGAAGAAGAAGAAGAAGGAGGAGGAGGAGGAGGAGGAGAAGAAAGAGGAGAGGTGGGATCAGAGGTAGCAGGAGTCTCCCGCAAACGACGAGAATGGACTGACCTACCTTAGGATCATCCGATCTATTCATACTTCTTATTCATCGTACTCTCTCAGGATGCGAGACAAAAGCATCGATGAAACAGAACTCTCCCCCCATTACTCTCCATCCCTCTCTCTCTCTCTCTCTCTCTCTCTCTCTCTCTTTTTCTCTATCTTTTTCTCTCTATCTTACTCTCTCTCTCTCTCTTTCTCTCTCTCTTTTTTTTACTTCCCTGACTACCGCCCCCGTTCGCGTGTTCCTTTGGCTTTGTCTCCTCTCGGATACGACTTCCGGTACCGTGGCTAGACTCAACCTGAATGGGATGATGCGCCCCTTTGAATCTGCGATTATTCCTGCGGTTTTTTTTTTATTCTTCTTTTTCTCTCTCTTTTTTTTTTTTTTTTTTTTATTATTATTATTCCCTCCGACCATACGTCCTATCACTTACAGACAGATATTTCTTTTTCTTCTTCTACTTCTTCTTCTCCTTCTTCTTCTTCTTTAAGGGACAATAGGACTCTTTACTACCTATCGACTAGACTAACTGTACATAGAAGAAACTAAGAAGAATTCCAACCGTTTCCTGAAATGGTATATCTTAAAATCTTGAGATACTAATACTAATAGAGATAGAAATAAAAAAAAAAAGAAAGGAAGAAGAGAGTAGGGAAAGAAGATAGAAAAGAAGATTTAAACAAATTTTCTAGGTAATTTGATTACTGACTACGTCCACGCGAATCTCGTTTCCCTTCGTTCTCTCTCTCTCTCTC
>NC_057702.1:2276786-2287643 GCF_014466175.1 Vespula pensylvanica | reverse complement strand
TCTCTCTCTCTCTCTCTCTTCTCTTATTCAAAACTTATCCAAGATTTATCCAAGACTTATTTCGAACGCGACGGAGGGTGAATTCGTGCACGGGTGGTTCATTGTTTCGTCGACTCGTGAGTCAAGCGTTAACGGATTTTGTCTTACAGATTATTGGATCATTCGAGAGAGAAAGACGAAGGCAGAAAGAAAAAGAGAGAAAGAGAGAAAGAGAGAATTCGCTGGACCGTGGGAAGCAAGCTTTTTTTATTATAAATTACTATCGTACTAAGCATACGATAACGTATGCTCTAGCATATAAAGAAAAACTAAGAACTCGAAAGAGAATCTTAATCAAAAAATAAACTGAGAGTTTAGAAATACGAGTTTGATAAAAAGAGAAAAAAAAAGAAATTACGAAAAAGATAGAAAAATTCACGCAGGAAGACTACGATATCATGGAAGCCTAGTGATAGACGGTCTGCCAAAGCAGAGTTAATAATAAGTCAGTGTGCTTATGATCCTAAAATAACCGCAGACTATTAGAACGTCAAGGAAAAAGCTTAGCTGGGATTTTCAAGACGAACATGCATGCATACGTACATACATACATACATACATACATACATACATACATACATACAATTCATTATTACTGAAATAGAGAATGATGTAAGTATATATGGTATTAAAAAATAATTAGAAAATCAAAGTGTCCTAACTCATGAATACGTTTATGAATATATATATATATATATATATATATATATATATATATATATATACACACATATATTTTTTTTCGTTTTCTTTTTTCAACGACAAATTCGATACTCGAGAGGCCAAGGTAATTAATAATTACTTCAAACGTATGTGTACGTTAGTCCGTCGGAAAAATTCTAATGACCTAAATAATGAATTTATTCTCGTTCGATCGTACTCGATTTCAGTTGATATAACGAGAGCTATGCCATGCTCTCGTTAATTTCATGCATCCGCCAATGGCGGGAGAAACGAGACGAGGTGACGAGTCTGACAAGGAGAATGGGCGGGACTACGAAGGCTGATAGCGAGTAACCGGAGGTGGAGACGACGACGAGAAGTTGGAGGACGAGCAAAATGACTAGACAAGACAGGAAAAAAGGAGATATATATATATATAGTTATATATATATATGTTGAGCATGCTGCTGCGCCAGCGCGAGAACCGCCTACTCTTAGGTTTCAGAGTCGTGAGAACGACTTATGTTAGAGAGAGAGAGAGAGAGAGAGAGAAAAGACGATGACAGAACAATTATTTCTTTCTAACTGATAACTCTTATCAGAAACGAACAACAACAATGAATGATTATCGTCAATCGAAATGATTCGATCGATCGATCGACCGATACATCGATTGACACTAATGAAGATTGCAAAGAAATTCTAATTCAATATATGAAATCTCTTGGACGCATCTTACACAAAAAGAAATAGAAAACGATTAGATCTATTAGATTCGAACGTAAGTAATTATCGCGATATGATAAGTTTTTTTCTTTATGAGAAGAAACATAATTACGTCTACGGCGGCGACGTCTGTCCATAGATTTAACAACGACGATTTCCTCAAATTGCTTTTCGTAGACTTCAAATTGCGAGTCACGAAGATACGAATTCGTTAACTTGGCGAAACATCAAAGGAGCACGAGCTAGGTACGATTATGTGGCCTTTTTCTATAGCACTTCAAAGTCCAGATATACTTTTATAGCTATGCTCGTTAAAGTAACTTTCGTCGAAAGCTTGGATAATGTCTTTCGTTTTTCGTGCGCAGTGATTTCCACGATTGGTTCGTTCGTTCGTTCGTTCGTTCGTTCGTTCGTTAGTTAGTTAGTTAGTTCATTTGTACGTATATGTACGTTCGTTCTTTTTTCCTCTTTCTCATCGACCCAAAAAAAAAAAAAAAGAAAACAGGAAAGAGAGAATAAAAAATGGAGGGAGGAGAAAAAAAAATAGAAAACGATCGGTTCAACGTTGTAATTGATACGAGAAACCACCCCCTTTTCCCTTTTCCCATCCCTCCCTCCCTCCCTCCTCCTCCTTCCAAAAAATAGTAAAGAAAAAAAAAAGAAAAAGTAAAGAGAGGAAAAAAAAACGTCTAACAAGAGATTTGTGATCTTACTCACCCTGTGCCAATCGCCTCGCCACCGGCTTGGATCTCATCGCTGCACGGCGGCTGGCAAATTCGAAAACAAAACACTAAAAACGTGTCTGACGATCCTACGATCCATGCGAATTATTCTTGCACGAGTTTATCCTTCGTATGTTATCAGTAATATACTTCACACTATGTCTTCTCGTTTATCACCCTCTTTCCTTAATATTTTCAAAGTGGAAGAAAGTTTTGTCGCAAAGGTGCACAAAAAAAAAAAAAAACGGATGAGAAAAGTCTCTCGCTATCTGTGTTCGTGTGTGTATAAGTGTAGGTGTGTATGCGTATCGTCGTGTGTGTGTAAGATAGATAAATAGACAAACAGACAGACAGATAGATAGACGGATAAGTAGACAAAATGAGAAAGAGAAAGAGAAAAAGAGAGACGATTAACAAAACGAAAAAGACACGTTATCGAATTGATCCTTCGAAAAGGAGAGAGAGAGAGAGAAAGAGAGAGAGAGATAGAGAGAGAGAGAGAGAGAAAGAGAGAGAAATTAAAAAGAACTAATAACTCCTCGAAGAATAATTCTATTTCCGTTAGGAACACGATTAATAAGTTTCTTATTCTTGATAGAATCACAAGTAACCACGATCCGACGGTACCGTCTTCGACGTCGATTCGTCGTCGATCCGAACGGGATCCTGACGTACGTTCAATCTGTCCCCCGACGGAGGAGGCTTCTCCTGTCCTCCGGCACCTCGTCTCCACCACCTCCTCCTCCTCCTCTTCCTCCTCTTCCTCCTCTTCCTTCTCCGCCAGCTTGTCCTCCACCCTCGATTCTCCCTCTCTCTCTCTCTCCTTCTCTTTCTCGTTCTCTCTCTCCCTTTCTCTCTCTCTCTCTCTTTCGCCTACGCACACACTTCGTGTCTGTATACGTATATCTCTCTCTCTTTCTCTCTCTCTTCAGAGGCAGCACCAATGCCGTTACACCTCCTTCTCGTTTCGTCTTCCTCCCTCTTTTGATGCTGTTACTGGTGCTGCTGCTGCTGCTACTGCTGCTGCTGCTGCTGCTGCTGCTGCTGCTGCTGCTAGTACTACTACTACTACTACTACTATTACTACTACTACTACTACTACACTACTACTACTATTACTAGTACTAGTACTACTACTACCACCGGCACAAAGCACCACTAATACTACCACCAGGTACAACCACTACTTCAGAAGCACCCTCTCCTCCAACCGCCTCCTCCTCCTCCTCTTTCTCCTCTTCCTCTTCCTCCTGCTTGCTTGCCTTCCCCACCTGCAAAGCCGACCTGGTGGTTTCCCCACCACCTAGTCGACCCGGCTTCGCTGTCCACCAATGATCAGCCGCTGTCTTTCCTCCGCTCCTCTTACTCTCCTCCGCGGCACACTCTTCGCTACTTCCTCCTCTTTCTCCTCACTCTTCTCTTCTCTTCTCTTCTCTTCTCTTCTCTTCTCTCTTCTCTTCTCTCTCTCTCTCTCTCTTTCTCACGTCTTCGCACCAGAGTTGTTTCTGTCCTATCGGCTTCCCTCTGTCACCGTCATCGTTCCAAGTCAACGTTAGAATACCGAGAATATCAAAGATTCAGATTCCATGATTCTTCTAAGATCGATCAATGTCTCCTCTCTCTCTCTCTCTCTCTCTCTCTCTCTTTCTTTCTTCGTAATTATTTTATATTTATTCAGAAATCACTTTTCGGAGCTTCTTCGATCTTAATAACGTTGACGATAATTACGATGACAATGATAACGAATACGACACGACGACGAAGACGATAATCTCTTTTGGTTAAATCTACATTGATATTATTTCCTTCGGGATATCTTTGATTTATGATTTATCCTTCAAAGAACTTCGGGAAAAAGTAAAATAAGGATATTCAAAGAACGTTCGATCGACGGAACAATCTCTTGAATGAGCGATCTCCGAAGGAACAGGTGTTCACCGTTCACGTTCGTTCATTCGCTGACGATGGTGATTAGCGATTCACGACTTTGTCCCTTCGTGTTCGAGCGCTATCGCCCAGCCGTTGCTGACGTATAGTCTGTGGGAATACGATCCCACGTGCACGAATTGTAAACATTCTTGTACAATAATCTGATGCAGCTCGAGGAGACGAGATTTTCATTTCGATTCGAGATCTCTATCGATTCCTAATGATATTACACTTTGTGGAGTTATCTTTTCTCTCTCTCTCTCTCTCTCTCTCTCTCTCTCTCTCTCTCTCTTCTCTCAATATTTCTAATCCTAATCCAAGCACAATTTTCATTTAATCACGAAACGACGATCGCGAGTCCACGATACGAAGTCAAACAAAAACAACATAATTTATTCGCGGCTTCGATACGTCGAGGGAAATTCGACGAGAATCAATGTATGCGTGTGTACCCTGTTGGTGTTTTATTAATTAATATTAATTCTCCCTCTCCCTATCACCCTACCTCCCACTCTCCCTTCCTCCCTACCTCCCTCTCCTTCCCACCCACCCTCTCTTTCTCTCTTTCTCATACACCCGCCGGCATTTAAACGAGATGAGAACGTGACTCGATCGTTCGGTCAGACCATTTCAACCATAAATCAAAATTTCGAAATGTCGGAATTCATACAAGGAAAAATTAAAAATCTTCATTTCGTACAAATTTTCTAAGTAAATAAAATAACTAACTAACTAACTAACTGACTGACTGACTGACTGACTGACTAAGCAAGTAAGAAGAAAAAATGACAAAGAAAGAAGAAGAAGAAGAAGAAGAAGAAGAAACGCAAAATCCAAGTAGGACAAGATACACACGTGGGGTTTAACAATCGATGCTCTCACTTTTCACCACATAACGCGTATACTAAAAAGAGAGTTACAGAGAAAGATAGAAAGAGGAAGAGAAAAGAAGACAACAAAATTCAAACGATGATTAAAGTTTAAAAAAAAAACAACGATAGGTGAGCTTTAAACAGGACGAAAGAAAAAGAAAGAAAGAGAGAGAGAGAGAGAAAGAGAGACAAACAGACAGACAGACAAACAGACAAACAGACAGACAGACAGACAGACAAACAGACAGATAGAAAAACGGAGACACTTTGAATAATGTCCGTTCTGACTTTTCGCGTCGCGCTTTAACTTTGCATTTCAGGGTGCGTTCGTACGAGACTAGGAGAGAGCCGTCTTGTTCGTCTTCGTCACACCTGAACACGACCTCCGACCCCCACGTTAATACGCGCTGGCGTTGGCAGCAAACGCAGCACACGCTCGCTCGTGGTCGCTCGCTACGAAACGCGTTCGCGCACCCTTTCGAGCGCAGCTCCGCCCTGTTCCTTCATCCTTCCAAGCACCTCTAGGATCGTTTCCTCCTCTCTGTCTTTCTTTCTTTCTTTCGATCCTTCTCTCTCTCTCTCTCTCTCTCTCTTCCTCTCCCCTTCTCTCTCTCTCTCTCTCTCTCTGTCTCTCTGTCTTTCTTTCTCTATCTCTCTCTCTTTTCTACCCCCCTTTCTATACGTTCAAGCTACGCTGACTTTTCCACCGACGACTACCATGATAGGAAGCAAACTGACGAGGAGAAGAAAAAAATAAAAAAAAATGAAAAAGAAAAAATCTTCTCAACGAGAGCCCTTCCGTCCGTGCGAAACGATTTAGGTACCTTACCGTTCGTATCATTTGCAGGAACCTTCTGGACGTGCTGACCTTATTAAAAAGTTCTCTCACCGTTCCGTTCCAATGCACGAGATAAAGAGAGAGAGAGAGAGAATATTTTCAACCCCTTCCTCGACGCAAAATTATGATTTTCTATATTAGAATATTATATATCAAAATTGCTTTTTTTCTTTCTTTTTATACACGATATTTCAAGGATAGGGATTTATTATTGAACTGATTGTTAGTTCTCGGACGATGCATGATTTTTATTTTTCTATTCCTTCTTCTTCTTCTTCTTCTTTTTCTATTCTTTTTTTTTTTTTTTGGGTTTTTGTTATTTTTTGGTCATTCATATTTTGTGAAACGGTGCGTTCGTTAATTCTCAAGCCTTGGGATTGTGCTCGCAACGACCCTGTTTACGCTTACTTGAAATGGAAGGGCGCGAGAACGGTGCTCTCTCTCTCTCTCTCTCTCTCTCTCTCTCTCTCTTACATTCTCTTTTTTATTTTTCCTTTTTTATTTCTTTTTTTTATTTTTCGAAATACGGTCAACGTAAAAAGAAACGGTACACTCGAGTCAACCCGTTTCGTTCTCTCTCTTTCTCTCTCTCTTTTTCTTTCTTTCTTTCTTTCTTTCTTTCTTTCTTTCTTTCTTTCTTTCTTTCATTCCTTCTTTCTTTCTATTACACTTACGTAAGATACGTTTGCTCGTTTTAACTTGACACGTTTCCTCGACGCGAGCCACGAATGAATAATCGTACAATAAATAATAACGAATGTTTCTCTACCAAAGGATATTATTTTTATTCACGTCTATGAATTCGCGATGTATGTATGTGGTTACATTAAGGAAACATTCGTGATAAAGTGAAATAAAATAAATATTCGATTTCGATCGAAATACCTTATACGAAATAGTTTTACGTATCGGCGAATTCATTGATACAATTTATAAACAGGATAATAATTAAATTTTAGAAATAATAACTTGCCATTATTTTCATCGGAGAATTCTATGGAATATTGAAGAAGATGAAAAAGAATAATCCTAAAGGACAATAGAGTAATTTATGTAATAACAAAGATTAATCCCAAATCATGATTTATAAATGTTTCATTACCGAGTACGAGATTTTCTCGCAAACGGAAACATACTATATTATTGCATAAAATATAGTATAATTATATTAATATATAAATAACGTAATAATCATATAATACCATATATAACTTTGCAGATTACAAAGCTTCTACGTAAAAGAAAAATGTCACCAAAAGATTTGATTATAAAGGATCATCAATAAAATACTAATAATAATAATAATAATAATAATAATAATAATAATAATAATAATAATAATAACAACAACGATACTAATAAAAACGTAACGTGGATGAACGAAGAGAGCCAAGAAAGAGTATCGTGAATAACGAGTAGAAGGAAGGAACGTAAGTAAGTATCGGCGTCGTGCAAACGTCCAAAGGATTTAACACGGTGCAGCAAAGCTAATACGCGCGAGCTGCACGTTCGTGATTCGTCTCGGTTCGGTTTTCGGTAGGTGCACTTTTCGCGAAGGCACACAACGTCTCTAAAACACGACTACAGAGCGATACACGTATGCACCGGGAGACCCTGGATATATACATATATACGTACATACGTACATACATACATACATACATACATACATACATACATACATACATAACACACACGACTAAGAAATATGCAAGAGAGGCAGACTCGAACGTACTACACATATGTACACATATGTATACATAAGAAAAAAAAAAGAAAAGAAAAGAAAAGAAAAGAGAAAAAAAAAGAAAAGAAAAGAGAAAAAAGAAAAATGTCTTCTCTCTCTCTCTCTTTCGACGACGATCTCTCTGCCTTTTATTTCCTCTCTCGCGCTCCCTTTTCTCGGCCATTCTCAATCTCGTACTCCGACTCCTATAGCCACCTCCAACAGCACCGCCGAGACCATTTCGCCTTCTTTCATACACCCTCATCCTCCCTCTTTCCTCCTCCTCCTCCTTACTCCTCCTTACTCCTCCTCCTCCTCCTTCTCCTCCTCCTCGCTTGCTGCCTTATTTTTTTTCTCCTTCTCGTAACTCCTTTTCTCTCTCTCTTTCTTTCTCTCTCTGTCTCTCTCTCTGTCCTACCCCTTTCCTTCGTTCTTTGTTTCCGCTGCACGTGCTCCACCCGCGTATGCGTAAAAACGCGAGAAGAGTGACGAGGAGGAGAAGAAGAAGGAGAAGGAGGAGGAGGAGGAGGAAGAGGAGGTGGAAGAGAAAGGGGAGAAGGGGGTGGAGGAGGAGGAGGAGGAGAAAAGGAACGCAAAAAGTGAAGCAAGAAGAGCTCGTGTGTGACTTCATAAGGCGGCCATATTCAAATGGATATATAGTATCGCACGCATGCTAGGCGGTTGCCCGCGTTATACCCTCTTCCCCGTCTCCCTCCCTTCCTCTCTCCTATCCTTTCATCCCTCTTTCTTCTTCTTCTTCTCCTTCTTTTTCTTCTTCTTCTTTTACACCCACTCCTATTTCTTCTTCCTCTACCTCCTTTTCCCTTACCTCGAGCAAGACAGGTGTCGGTCTCTCTTATACTAGGGTCAACGACGAACGCTTATATATATATATATATGTATTTGTATATATGTACGTATGTATGTATGTATGTATATATATATATATGTGTGTGTACGAAGAAAGAGAACGAAAGAAGAAACGAAGAGAATGGAAAGGAAGAAAGTTACGCGGGCACAAATTGAATACGTGCTTCTAAGAGCATCGAGCACAGTCCCTACGTTTACAATGCTTTCGATACCAGAGAATAGATTCTTCTATGAAAGTATAATGATCAATTATAAATTAGATATACGTTCAATCGTAACTTATATATATATATATATATATATATATATATATTATATTCATTCATTATTATGTTATACTATATTGTTATTCATTATTGTATTCCTATAATTAAATATATATATTATATATATGTATATCATACAATTATTCAGTATTATATTCATACGATTAAATAAAAATGACGAACTCATCTTTCTAATCTCCAATCTCTAACGTAATTTTTACACAAGTAAGCCAGGAATAATCTTGAGATTTTTCTTAAAAAAGAAGAAAGAGAGAAAGAGAAAGAGAGAGAGACAGAGAGAGAGAGGGGGAGAAAAAAAAAAGATAGAAAGAATGAAAAAGAAAAGGAAAGAAGAAAGGGGAGATGAAGAAAGTAGATTTGGCCACTTCTGACCGATAGGAGAAAGAAAGAGATAGAAATAGAGGGAGCTAAGGAAAGAGAGGGAAGAGGAAAGTGCCGTTAACGGATGACGTATATTAGGGATACTCTGGTCGAGTAGGGCACCCGACGGATCCAGGACCCTCCCTGTCCTTTAGCCGACTATAAAAACCACTCGCTTTCCTTCTCGACCCTTAGCTAAAAGGCCAATCCGCCCTACCACCCTTATCGATCCAGGAGAAGCACCAAGCACCGTGTACGTTTGGCTACTCACCGAGACTCCTTCTTTTTTTTTGCGCGAACGCCTGCTTACAACTACTATTACTAGTATTACTATTACTATTACTACTACTACTACTACGATTGTCCTTCTCTCATAGATTCAACTTTACGGCTTCGATTAAGAACATTCGTGTGTTTCGAAGGTTTTAATACCTTATGTTTCTTTCTCTCTTTCTCTCTCTCTCACTCTCTCTCTCTCTCTCTCTCTGTTGATTTTTATTTTCTTTCATATCACGCTTCTTTCTTCGCTCATGTTATTTTTCCTATCGATCAATCGTAATTACCGATGGTGGATTATAAAAAGAAAAGAGAGAAAAAAAAAAGGATAATACTTATACATATAGACGTCTGTTGTAATTTACAATACGATCGAGAAATTATCACCCATTGCTTATGATTCTCGTATTGCACGTACTAAAATATCGATACGACTCGGTCAACAACGAGAAAACATTTATCCTAACGGTATGATCGATATTACTGCTTTAGACATTACCCTCGGCCCAAATATCGCAAGACATTTTTTTTTCTTTTCTTTCCTTTTCTTTCTTTTATTTTTGTTTACAGTCGATTTTTTTACGTTCTTACTTTGCTCGGTAATTATATCTATAATTAACTAACTACGCTTGCTATTTACGCTTGTTTCTTAATTATATCCTTTTATTAACAAATTAACACATCGCAGATATATCATCTGTTTTATATTACTTGTTAATAACAAAAAATCTAGATTATAATCCTTAACAGGCAATAAAAATTATTATCATTCGAACAAACTTGTGTGTGTGATGTATGACTGTATGTATGTACGTATATATGTATGTATAAATCACTCTTTTAAATTATACATATCTACAAATACTACGTTAGAAATAACCGAAGAAACTTAACAAGTAAAAAAAAAAAAAAAAAAAGAAAAAGGTCGAGTCGACGATACGTTGGAAGGACGAAACCAGAAGGAGAAATAAACAAAAACAAAGATGAAATTAAAAAGAGAGAAAGGAAACAAAAAATTAATAAACGAACCAAAGAGGAAGGAGGAAGAATAAAAAATATAAAAAAAATAAAAAACATAACGACGTAAAGAGAGATCGTTCGCGAAAAGGGCAAGGCGTTATTGGAAGCAGTTCGTTCATTCGATGAAATCGTTTCTGCTTCGAAAAGCTTATAAATGCGAGCGTGTTATGCGTCGTGCAAGTTGCACGCCGAAGAAGAAGAAGAAGAAAAAAGAAAAGAGGAAAAAGAAGAAGGAAGGAAGGTCGACAAAAAGAAACAAGAAAGAGAAAGAGAAAGAGAAACAGAGAGAGAGAGAGAGAGAGAGAGAGAGAGAAAAGAAGAAAGAAAGAAAGAAAGAAAGAAGGGATGAAAGAGGGTGGTGGAAGAAAGAGAAGGGACTCGTGTCGTGCAAGCTATATCTAAGACGGTCGCATGTCATATCAGCGGTCATCGGTACTGGGATATAGGTATGTCTGTATAATGCTGCGATAGTACCTCCCCCTCTCTCCACTCTCTTCTACCCTTACCTTTCTCTCTCTCTCTCTCTCTC
>NC_057702.1:2276457-2276762 GCF_014466175.1 Vespula pensylvanica | reverse complement strand
TCTCTCTTTCTCTCTCTCTCTTTCTCTCTCTTCTAAGGTACTCCTTCTGTGTGTATATTACGGGGATTTAGCTAGCTTGGTGCCCCTTCGCATGCTCGGAGACTGATGTGACCACGGAGACCGCCTCGTCGAGACATGCGAACCGTCCTGCGAGTCGACCCGCGAGCCACCCTGCGCGAGCAACCCCCTGTTGTATCGCTTCCTACGAATCGACGTTGGTAAAAGAAAAAAAAGAGGAAAGAAAAAAGAAAAAAAGAAGAAAAGGAAAAAGGAAAAAAATTAGCACGAGAAGGAGAGAGAGAGAG
>NC_057702.1:2270732-2276447 GCF_014466175.1 Vespula pensylvanica | reverse complement strand
AGAGAGAGAGAGAGAAGGGAGGAGGAAGAGAGAGAGAGAGAGAGAGAGAGATCCAAGATGTCCTCGAACATCGTCGTTCTCAACATTATTCCTTCTGCTTCTTGTTCGTGATGAGATGACTAATCTTTTAGAATTTTTCTAAATTAACTCGATTATCGTCCATACATCGCACATATAATATTAATATTATTCTAGATAATCTAATATTAATCGATAATGATAATTATTGAATCGATATTATCGAATGAAGAATTTATTTTCGAAAGGCATCATTCGTGTTTGTTTCTCCTTTATTTTTTGTTTTGTTTTCGTTGTCGGTCTGACCCGATGCGTGATTATTCGAAGACTTGTGTTATTTTAAACAAACTCGTTAACATATTAGATTATTTAATAAACAGTAAGATATAGTTTGTCGGTATTTGTAGTGATGTATATGAATGAGGGTAGCGTGTATCAGCGACAAAGAAACTAGGTTGCCTGTGCTTAAACACACGAGACATTACTAATGTCTTGTATTTTAATTTACCCGAGTCCTTGAATGTGTTTCTGCGAAATCGTCTTAAATATATGTGAATCTAAAGTTATTGAAATAAGAAACTTTCTTTCCTGACGAGACATTTGTAATATTTTATTTCAATAATTATTAATAAAATTACGAAGCATCGATCTATCGAGAAAGAGATTAAAATAATATGATAATAATAAAAAAAAAAGAGAGAACAAAAAATACATCATACCAAAATATTTCATTCGAAAATATCAATGGAAGAAAATGTGAATAGAGAATTTAAAAAAAAAAAAAAAAAGAAAAAAAATTAATGAAAATTTTAAATCGATTTTCGTCTTTTATTTTTCCTTTTTTACGTAATCTCTCTACGAATCTCTTATCATTTAATATTCGATATCGCTAGGTCTAATTATTATTGCGAGCTTGTTTTAAAATAAATATCCTATCTACGAAATCCTTCGACGTTGATTAATACGTTGCTGCAAGACAAATATTAAACGAAAGTAAATCGAGATAAAAAATATCTTGCTAAAACTAAACGTATTTACGTATATACCGACGATTCTATACGTTAGATCTAAACCTTAAATTCTTAATAAAATGAATCTTAAAAGAGAGATATTTTCGAGCACGAGTATTTATAAGAAAATGGTAACATATGTCACCATATCATCGATTTCTACAGATTTCAAAGCACGCATCTGTTGAAGAGAAAGAGACCGGTGTCTCTAACCGGAAACGATACTAAATTAACAAACAAAAATAGATATAGATAATAACACGTAATAAAACGTATATATATATATATATCATATTAAAATAAAATAATATCTTGATTAAAACACCTCCAAGAATTAATATTATATCACGTTAGATATAACATTAGATATAAGTTATCGTAATATCGATAAATAATCGTTTAAACGTTTCATTAGAATGATAAAGAAATAATTAAGACGTATGTATTATATATATCATATCGCCATGATCTAAGATAGCGATTAAAACCTGTAAAAATTAATATTAAATCGTACGAGATAAATAAATCATCGCAAATATCGATAAACGATCGTCGAAATATTTCTTAGAAATAATTTAAAAAAAAAAAAAAACAAAACAAAAAAAAATAAAAACTTATATTCGAGATATATAAATATACTATCACCATGATTTAATACACAGTGATTGAAACCTGTAAGAATAAATATTATATTATACGACGTAGATAAATCATCGCAATATCGATAAATGATCGTTCTAACGTTTCCTTAGAATAATGACGAAGTAAGTAAAACTTATATACTATGTATATATATTATATATATCACCATGATCTAACACATAACGATTAAAACCTGTAAGAATAAATATTATATTACGCGACGTAGATAAATCATCGCAATATCGATAAATAATCGTTCTAACGTTTTCTTAAAATAACGACGAAGTAATTGAAACTTATATACTATATATGTATATATACGCGTCACCATGATCTAACGCACAGCGATTAAAATCTGATATTAAAAGAACTACGTACGTAGATAAATCGGCTTGATATCGATGAATGATCGTATGAAACGTTCGTTAAAAAATAATATGATAAATGATACGAATTATGCTAAATGATTTCTGAATTATAATGAATAAACTTACGTGACCATTTTGATATTCTAGAAGATTATTTCCGTCGTATATTCTCCGTCTGCTCTTCTCGAAGATCTAATAGGAACTAATTCACTCACGAACAACTTTGTTGATATTCACGGTGACATTGTAATAGTTCGCGAATTGTTAACCTTCGATCAAGGAGAACCCGACGAATTCCTGAAAGTAATACAAATGTTTATTTACTGTAGAGACTTGAACGAATTCTAAGAAATCGTATTACGTGTTATCTTAACATTATTTACGAAAATATACAATGGAAATAGTTTTCAATGACATAATAAATATACGAGCCCAAGCTCTTTGTATCTCTTTATATAAAATAATATACACTGCAAATACATTGAAATATTTTTCAATAACACAATAGATGTTGTACGAACTCAAGGTCTCTAAACGTGTCAAAAGTTTTTACGTTATATTTTAACAATTATTTTCTTCTCCGTGATTTGTTATATTAACTTATTTCGCTTTTTATTATTTTCTTTTTTTTTTCTTTTTTTTTTTTTTTTTAGATCGTGAAATTACAATCCTAAATTTGTAAAACTGCGAGGTTAAACAAGTATTAGAAAAGAGTAATCGGTTTTTAAAATCATCTAAGAATTTTTTATTCATTCCGTATATCTGATAAATTATATATATATATATATATATATATATATATATATTTCGTTAAACAAGATTGAAATTCATTCGCGTGCATAATGAAATTTTTATGAAGATTTGTTTAAATAAATATGTATGTATGTATGTATTAGTATGTATTATATAAATACGTAACATTATTTCCAATAGAAAGTAATACGTATTTGTTGTTAATTCGTTTGGAAATTCATGAATTGTTTTATACGACAGGCAGATATTTACTATATGAATAATAAGCTTGTATAAATTGATGATTAGTAGTTAATAAAACGTAACCTTAATAATTAGGAAAAATATAAATTATCTTTTCCGTACGATATCGTTATGTCACACTGATATTTCGATCGATTTCCTTCTCTTCTTTTCTTATATACATATGTATTAACCTCTTTCAAGCTTTTACGAACTGTATAAGAAATCTGATTAAACGAGATAATTCGAAAAAATTAAACGAGAAATTAGAATAAAGATGCTTAGAATTTATAATAATCTATAACAAATACATAATACGAAGTATATAAGTCGTATATCAATACCTAATAATATCACAAGTGTAATTACTTTCGAATTATAACCTACTTTCTATTCTTTCGAAAAGTTATAAGGTTATGTCTCGTAATAATATACATCGCGATGTATTGCTCGTTACGAACGTATACGATATTTCGGAATAATACATTAAATTGCTAATACGTATATATTAGAACAACGAGAAATAAATTTGAAATCGTTTAATATCATATTTTAAAAGTATACTATAATTCATTTGCTAAATTACTTGATTACGTTACCTTAATCCGGAGGAAAACAAAAACGTGCCGGTAGGGACGAGCGACGAACGTGGAAAGAAAGATCTGTGAACGTTGAGAGAGAGACAGCAGTATAATGGTCAAACGCACATCCTTTTTAATTCGAGTACGAGTTGTGATTAATTATTATACATGAATAAAAAATTCGGATAACTCTATAATATCGTTAAAAATAATCGTTGAAAGTACTCCAGGATCTTTTTATATTTTTTTTTAGCAAGAGATATATTTATTAATCGGCCGAAATAGTTACGTAATTGACTAACTTCAGCAGTACGAGACGACCGTTCGGGAAGAATATCGCGAGTTCGTCGTCTCCGCCGTTTTTTTGGAAATTTTACAAGAAAAAAAAGTGAGAGTGCGAAGGAAAAGTGTCGAAAGTGCAAATATCGTGACGACTTTTGTGATTTTTATAGTTTCGTTCGACGTTTGATAATCGGTGTGACCAAAGGAAGACAAAAATCGTAGATGACCGTTACAATGGTAAGAGAGATATCTTCCATCTTGCTTGCACTTCAATGCTTTTTATTTCTCTCTCTCTCTCTCTCTCTCTCTCTCTCTCTCTCTCTCTCTCTCTCTCTCTCTCTCTCTCTCTCTCTCTCTCTCTCTCTCTCTCTCTCTCTCTCTCTCTCTCTCTTTCTATCTCGAAGCAACGAAATCTATTACAATTCGAAACAATAATTTTACTTTTATTATTCAATTAATCTTATCGTATGTAGTATGTAGATCGTTCGAAAGAAAATTTCTATTTCTCTCGAATATATATCGATACTCGCTCGAGATCGTCTTACAAAATATATATACGTATACATACGTACGAATTTTTTCGAAAGAATTCAAAAGATTTTTTTATTACGAAAGGAGAAAGGAATCGATCGATAAGGAACGACTAAATTTTATTTCATTTTTTATTATACGATTTGCAATATGACAATAATCTTGTGTCGAGTGTGACTCGACAATCGTTGATTTTATATTTTCGTTTTATTCGAGAAACTCGTAGATTGTTCAACTCTTTCGTATAATCATAATTCTCTTTTTCTTCTTCGTTTTTTTTTTGTACCGGTCGTTTAATTCTTGGAATCGCTAAGGAGAAGTATATATATATATATATATATCATCGTGAAAATACGTTACAAAATAGAGATACATAATACATATATATATCACCCGGAAGAAACGTGATGTACATATATATATATATATAATCGTGAAGATCCTGTTGTGTATATAAATATATATATAATCATGAAGATCCTGTTGTGCATATATATATATATCCATCGTGGAGATTCGTGGTATATATATAGTCGTGTAGATCATGATATATATATACATATATATATATACGTATCTCATCGTGAAGATACGTGTTAAAAAAACTATATTCCTTGTTAAGACTCGTAATACATCACATACATATCCATATAAAAGCATTACTAAAAATAGACATACATACAACATACAACATAATCAGCATAGCATATAGAATATAATCTATATAGAATACTTAAAAAGTGTATTGGTGCGTACATGCGCGTTTGCCCTCTCTCTCTCTCTTTCTCTCTCTCTCTCTCTCTCTCTCTGTATATATCCATATATGTGTTTGAATAAGTGGGTTTGGGCAACTAAAAAGCAAAACGTGGCTCGAGCGTGCGAGTGTATCATAGAGAGGGCATTCGAGCGGAAAAACGTAACTAAACGCGAGAGTAATTGGAAAGGCAAAAGGGGGATAGGCGCGGAATAGAGGGGGGAGGGTGGTGGATAACGGGGTGGATGACGGAGAGACGAGAAGAGGTGGATTGGTAGGGGTCAAAAGAGCAACAGGGGGGGGGAAGAGGGAGTTGGTTCGGTCGCGAGTCATACGCGTACTGCTGGCGAGCAACGTCGACAACTCCCTTCCCTCCCTTCTCCCTTCCCCCTTCCCCCTTCCCCCTCTCTCACCCTCTCACGTTTACCAGGGACGAATCCCGTTGATATGGGGCCGATTATTATTTCCTATATTTTCCATACGATATTTTGTTATTTGGTTATGTGTACGTGAAATTTCACTTCGTGTACATAATTATTTTATATATATATATA
>NC_057702.1:2265938-2270632 GCF_014466175.1 Vespula pensylvanica | reverse complement strand
GAGAGAGAGAGGTATAGTTCGTCGCGTTATTAACGTTACAACGACCCGAATATTCGTGGTTCGTTCGGTGCTCGCGGTTTATTCTACCGTAACGTCAAATATTTGGTGCTGCGAATAATTGATAACTGGCTCGGCCGAACGGTTCTCGCGCTATTTCTTCTCCTCTGACACTTTATCGCGGTCGCTTCTAGTTTCGAAAATAACTCCCGTCAAAAATGAAACCTTTAACGAATATATGAGATGTTGGTGGTATGTGATTTTTCTTCTTTCG
Source organism: Vespula pensylvanica (assembly GCF_014466175.1). Lineage (NCBI taxonomy): Eukaryota > Metazoa > Arthropoda > Insecta > Hymenoptera > Vespidae > Vespula > Vespula pensylvanica. The sequence continues at coordinate 2,270,361 of NC_057702.1, read as the reverse complement.
TCTCTCTCTCTCTCTCTCTCTCTCTCTCTCTCTCTCTGTTTCTCTTTTTTTTTTCTCTTTTTGTCTCTTTTTTTCTCTCTCGTTTTTCTTTTTTTATGATTTTTTGTTGTTCCTTTTTCTCTCTGTCTCTCTTTGATTCGAACTTTGTCTCCTCTTTCTCTCTCGCTCTCTCTCTCTCTCTCCTCACTCTGTATACCCTCGACAGTTTTGTTTTACGTTTTTTCACCTAGGGTATATAAAAAAAAAAAAAGAGGAAAAAAGAGAACGGAAAAACAAATAAAAGGAATAAAAAATTAGATAAGAGAAAAAAATAACGAAGAATAGTAGAGATGTTACGTCGAATTTTATAAACGATGAAATTAAATACACACACATCTATATATATATTCTTAAAGTTAAGTAATGCCCGCTTATTATGTAAACACTTATCAATTATTTTGTACAAATTATCGTTCCTATTATTGTTACACACCTTAAATATTATATTTGCAAAAGTTAAATGCTGCCCTGGTAAAGAGAGTCGAAAAAAAAAGAAAAAAAAATGAGAGAGAGAGAGAGAGAGAGAGAGAGAGAGAGAGAGAGAGAGAAACGTGAACAAGGTGAGGAGGTGAGGAGGTGAAGAGGTGAGGAGGTGAGGAGGTGAGAAGGTGGTGTGGTACAGTATGTTGTGGTGTGGTGTAGTGGTGTGATATAAAATAGAGCGTTTCACGTTAAACCTTCCCGCATGTTCCAGTTTAACGCGAACCCGCGAGGTCGTCATCATCGTTAATACGTTTTCGATTATTTTTCTTCCTCGAGGCGAGGAAATATATCCGTGAAAATGCTCGCCTACTTCCGTATTTTATTTGATTTCGTCGACGTTTACGGCTAAAGAAAGAAAGAGAGAGAGAGAGAGAGAGAGAGAGAGAGAGAGAGAGAGAGAGAGAGAGAGAGAGAGAGAGAGAGAGAGAGAGAGAGAGAAAGTAACAAATTTTGCCGACGTTCACGCAAACGTTGACTGACTTTGCAATACATAATACGTATACATATACATATATACTATGTACATTTTTGATTATAGATATTGGATGGTCAAAAGTTCCTAGACGCATCGAAAGTTTCTAGATGATCTTAAAAATCGATTACTCTTTTTCATACTTTTTCGACTAATCTTCTTTTCTTTTCTGTTTCTTTACTTTTTCTTTTTCTCAAGATTGAAGAGACTATACGAGACTTTTTTATGTACTTATTTGCCAACTCATATATGTGTGTGTGTGTGTATCAAATGTATTTCCAAAGAAATTCTTCTTTACGCATAATGAACAAAGAACAGCCTTGTTCGATATGTTTCTCGTAAAGAAACAAGAAGAAAAGATCTGAGCTCGTCGTCGCTTCGTTCATTTGACGATGTAAAAAGGATAAAAAAAAGGGATATCGAATTTCACATAATGTTTCCAAAACAAAATTTGATGCTTCAAAAAGAGTCACAAGTCGGATTATCATAAAAGGGAAGGGGAAGAGGGAAAAGGAGAAGGCTCGTAAAAATTCCTTCATATATTTCTCTCTCTCCCTCTCTCTCCTCTCACACATACACACACAAGCACATACACACACACACTCTCTCTCTCTCTCTCTCTCTTTCTCTCTCTTTTTAGTTCGTATTTTTTTTCTAAGAAGTCAAGCCGTGTTCTCTCCTCGTTCTGCACGATTAGAACTCTCCTTTGAGTTCGTCCTCCGCCTACTCATTTTTTCTGCTTTTTTTTTTCTTTTTCTTTCTTTTTTTTCCTCTTTCATCCTTCCTAATTTTCTCCTTTCTCTCACGAACATTAGTTATATAAAATATTCCGTTATATATTATGACATGAGAAACATATCGTAAAATTAGTATTAGAATATAAAAGTACTCGAAAGGATGAATGCAATCGTCGAATTCGTAATCATGCATACCTACATAAACACACACACACACACACATATATATTTATATAGACTTGGTGATCGTTGTTGAAACGATTATCAATCTTCCTCGGTAATTACTCTTTCGAGTAAAGGCTTTCGGGAAAGGAAAGGGTGCGTTAGTCTGAGGACGGAGAAGGGCAGGACAATTCGGGCTCATAATCGAATCTGTAAACCGGAATCAGTGCGACCCCTTGCTGGCTGTTGAGGGTTGTTCGACAGAGAAAGAAAGAAAGAGAGAAAGAGAGAGAGAGAGAGAGAGAGAGAGAGAGATAGAATGGTAGCAAGAGGGAAGTGATTTAAGACGAGCCCTCACCCTCTTTTTGGTCCTGACTCGACTTCACCTTCTCTTACTCCCTCTATTTCTTCTTCTTCTTCTTCTTCTTCTTCTTCTTCTTCTATTTCTTCATCGTCATCTTCTTCTTCTCTCTTTCTCATCCCTCGTATATGCATCGTTTCCAAGAGAGAGAGAGAGAGAAAGAGCAAAACAGAACAGAACAGCAGCAGGGGGTTGTTTCGTGGCTGCCGTTGGCTTTACGTTGAGGTTTGTGCGGGGGATGTTTCCTTCCCTTGTGAATATATCCGTGTACTCCTCTTTCCTTCTAACCCAACCCAACCCAACCCAACCCAACCGAACCGAACCGAACCCCTGTCCCGTCTTGTTCGGCCGTAGCATATTACCGGCATGGCAATGCCTTCGGTTCGCTCAGTGTAAACCCTCCAAGGCATTTGCTGATTCAAATTAATCACAGCCGAGGTATCCCAGCCCACCCATCATACCGTGGCTTACGACATTCTATGTCAGTGTTCTAACATCTTCTCTGTGTATCATTCCCCATAAAAAAACTTTACTTTTCAGATATTTCATCTTAGATGTATCGATATTTTATGTATTTATTTATTTATTTATTTTTTTTTTTTTGTGATATTCGAAAGATTTTGTTTTTCCATTTTATCACTTTTCACTCTTTCTACCATCGAGTATTAATTGTTATATTATATATAGAATTAAAATGAGATAGAAAAAAAATGAACGAATAGGTTAGAACGATGAAAATTTTCGTCATACCTGGGCACTGCAATTCCTCTGTGTTTCAGAGCTTGGGAAAGAGAGGAAGACCAAAAAAGAGAGAAAGAAAAAAGAACAAGAAAGAGAAAGAGAAAAAAGGGCAAGAGGAAAAGTGGAGAGAGGAGGGAGTCCGAGCAGAGAGTGCTCTTTAGAATTAGAGCAAAGCCGGCTTCTCTCGTTTTCGCTACTCCCCCCTCCACTCTCTCTCTCTCTCTCTTCTCTCTCTCTCTCTCTCTCTCTCTCTCTCTCTCTTCTCAAAGAATCTGCGAGGCGTCTCATCACGCAACATTACCCACGAGACTCTGCGACTTCTGCTGTATTCTCTCTCTCTCTCTCTCTCTCTCTCTCTCTCTCTCTCTCTAAGGTGTGTCCTATTTAACCAAAAATTTATCGATATTTTTCTGAAAATTCTATAAAAAACTAACATGCAAAGGGTTAAAAAAGGAAGATTCATGCTGATTCTTCTTTCTAACGAGAAATTAACGAGAAAACATTAAACTATGATTCGTATCAATCATTTCTACGTTCTTGATTACTCAAATAGGACAAAATCTTTTTTATATAAATAGCCTCGTTCTCTTTCAATTATGAACAACGTCTTTTTATATATTAAAAGTTTGTGGAAAATGAATGAAATTATTTATCAATCGAATCAAGGACACAAAAGCAAGACAAAGAGAGGAGAAAGATCGCGAAAATAATCAAACAGATCAGAGATATTTATAAAACGAGTTGATGATCTATTCGAAGATAAAGTAAAAAAAAAGAAATCTTACGAGATATTAAACTATGATTTGTATCGATCATTCCTCTAATCATGATTATTAAGATAGGACAAAATCTTTTCATACAAATAGCTTCCTTTAAAACAGCTGCCTTTTATTCCTATCACTAACATCGTATTAAGAGTTCGTAAAAATTAATGAAATTATTTATCACTCGAATTAAAAATACAAGCCACAGAGAGAGAGAGAGAGAGAGAGAGAGAGAGAATGAAAGAGAGAGGAAAAATTATAGTGGAACAAAAGAGCAGAGCAAGATATTCTGAAAGTCGACAGATGCCACTTAAGTTCTATCGCGGCTGAAAACCATTCTCCATCGTCTTCCTTCTTCCTTCCTTCGTACCTTCCATCTTTCCATCTATCCTTCCTTCCTTCCTTCCTTCCTTCCTTCCTTCCTTCCTTTTACTCGTGCATCTTTTCTTCCATTCCTTTTCTCCTTCATTTTCAGCCTTTAGCTTTGGAAGGATGGAGACTCGTCGACGGAAGAGGAGGAGTACCTAGCAGCAGGGAAGAGTAGGAGGATAACGTGGGGTTGTAGAGAAGACGAAGAGGTTGGGTCTCTCTCTCTCTCTCTCTTTCTCTTTCTCTCTAATTCTCTCTTTCTGTCTCGACGAGAGAGGAGACGAGGAACGGGAGG
>NC_057702.1:2258438-2263438 GCF_014466175.1 Vespula pensylvanica | reverse complement strand
CCCTCAGAAGGAGACGGTAGAGGAGGTAGAGGAAGAGAAAGAGGAGGAGGAGGTGGAGGAGGGAGATGGTTTCCATGGCTACCAGAAACCGCAGCCGCCGCCAACGACGATGCGAGAGGTGTCACTGACTCCTGGCTAAGCTACCGTGTGTACACTTACACATGAACATCGACCACCACCCCCTCGTATGTGGAGTCTCGTGGACATATCTATCTTTCTCTCTTTCTCTCTCTTTTGCTCTCTCTCTCTCTCTCTCTCTCTCTCTCTCTCTCTCTGTCCATATATATTTTTTTCATATATATATATATATATATATATATATATATATATTTATGTAGTATATATGTATATATAATACCTGTACACTGATAAGTCTACCGTACGTAATATTCGCGAGAGCATCGACACGACGCGTACTTACTCGCGAGACAGTACTTACTCGCGTCGAGTACTTACCTTCTAGTTCTCGTCAACGTCGACTCTGCTATTCGTATATACTAACATACGTACATACGTACATATATATGTATATATGTATATACATGCATATATGTATATATAAAACGCATATGTATGTATACACCTTTGCTTCTACCTTTCATCACGAATTTTGTTTCTGCTTGAAAACCTTTGATCTCATAAAGCCATTTGCGAAAGGTGTCGGAAAATATTTGAAACAATGATAATTTCTTTTTTTCTTTCTTTTCTAATTCTTTTTTTCGATGTTTCACAAAAAAAAAAAGAAAGAAAATACAAAATGTGAAACGACGAAGATAATCCTTGGACAGAATCGAATGATTTATTGCACGATAGGTTTGATTTTCTTTCTGTGTCCATAAAGAAGGAAGGGGGAAAAAATTAGAAAAATAAGAAATTAAAGAAAGAAAAAAAGAAAAAGGCAATTAAAAGCATAGCAAACGATAAGTTAGACTCCCTTTCTCTCTCTCTCTCTCACTCTCTCTCTCTCTCTCTCTCGAAAGACGTGACTAAAAAAGACTATCGCGAATAAGAACGGCAGGAAACAAAAGATCCGTTTCCTAACTGCCGTCGTTCGTTTACTCTCTCTTTCTCTCTTTCTTTTTCTCTCTCTCTTCTCATTCCAGACTTCTCCCACCCCTTCCTTTTTCGTTCACTCTTCTCTCGTTCGGCACAACGCGTCGAGAATTAAATTAAAAGCTTCCGAAAATAAACTCGGCGACACGCGATTGTTTCTCTCTCTCTCTCTTTCTCTTTCTCTTTCTCTTTCTCTCACTCTTGCTAGACCGAAACTACTTGCATTCGACGTTGTGGTCCTCGTAAAAGATGAGAAACGATTTCAACAAGATGGCTGGACCACTTGGATGCTGGATCTTAATTGAAAATTTTTCGAAAGATTATATATATATATATATAAAATCTACGATTATATATGTATATATGTTTATATGTATATGTATTATGTGTAGTATATATGTATATGTATCTAACTCAAAGTTAAAAAAAGAACTAAACGATATAATTTCTTTCTTTATCGAAAGAGAAACGATGCTCTCTTTTCATCTGTTCGTCGCTTATCGCGAGTATAGTCCGATTCTCCTCGCGGTTTCCATGGAAACCCGCGGAAAAACGTATCGATTCTCCCTTTGGATTCCTCCGAAAGAGGAAACTCTTTTAAGAAGCCCTTGCTTTCTTCTCGTTCTTCTCAAACATCCCTCCTTTCTTTCTTTCTTTCTTTCTTTCATTCCATCTTTCTTTCATCTTTCTCTGCTCGAAAAAAGAAAGTTCCTAAAATGACGACTTCCAAAAGAAAGAATAAAAAAAAATAAAAAAAGAAGAGAGAGAGAGAGAGAGAAAGAGAAAGAGAAAGAGAAATAGGAAATGAAGAAGACGAAGAAGAAGAAGAAGAAGAAGTAGTAGTAGTAGTAGTAGTAGTAGTAGTAAAAAAAAAAGAAAAGGACGAAGCTGGTAGGTACACGCTGGCACTGGGCACATTAAAAGAGGTTTATTTCGCTAATAAGGCCGGTCCTGTGTGCCGCCGTGCTTATTGAAACAATAAAGAATCAGAGAGGCAGCCTGAGAGGACAACCCTCAAGATGGCGACCCTTCTTGGTCACACCAAGCGAGATATCACAAGGAATACTACGTGAATGGCTTACGTATTGTTGCACGATCGACTCTCGATGGATTTATCGTCTCGATATTGCGGTTTCTCTCTTTCTCTCTCTCTTTCTCTCTCTCTTTTTGTTTCTGATATTTAGGAGTAATCCGAGTTAAATCTCTTGTGCAAATGAATTTTTATTTATGATGTCTCTTTAATATCTTTTTTTTTTTTTCTATCTTTACATACTTATGAAAAATAATATACGTAAGATTAGTTATGTATTATAAAATAATTTAATTACACATACATATATTAATAATATACATATACATACATACGTACGTATGTATGTAGTCATTTATATATATATATATATATATATATATATATATATATGTAAGTTATATATTACGTTTTTCATCAAATTTTTTTCCATACAAAATTTTCTCTTCGATCTATGAACCATCCTCTCTTCCTCCCTCCCCCCTAAATCGTTCGATATTTTTCGAGAGTGAAAGTACGATAAAATCGAAAGAAATCGGAAATACGTGATCTCGGTTGGTCTCTCGATCGGATTAGCAACAGCCTCTCTCGTAAGTTCCTAGGATCTGTGTCGGAGTTTGTGGCGTTCGAGCCTTCCTAATGCACCACGTTATCGCGAGATTTATCGGTTATCGGTTACGTGCATTTCTTTCTCCCCCGCCATCTAATACGACTATAACACTTCATACATTTCTCTCTCTCTCTCTCTCTCTCTCTCTCTCTCTCTTTCTCTCCTTCTCTTTTTCTTCCTCTATCTCTATCTCTATCTCTATTTATAATAATAGAACTGTACCACACTTTAATCGTCCAAAAATAGTAACTCATATTCCTACGATATATTTAAGAATATTAACATCGTTCTTATCTAACTACGAGTTGATACTCTAAAATTATTCAAATAATAATAATAATAATAATAATAATAATAATAATAATTAATTAACAATACGATCGATCAAAAAAATCATCGAAAAGAAGATATCATACAAAGAAATTTCATACAAAGGAATTGTATCCGAAAGTATTACATTGCCCTGTATTTTTTTTCCTTCCCATTCTTCTTTCACGTCATTAAAAATTCAAATCCTAGACAAATGCAAATAACAATAATAACGATTAACGTAATCGATCGATCGACATAATGATCGATGAACGAAACATCCTTCTTCTTCTCCTTTTTTTTGCTCCTTCATCCTAAAAGGGAGAACAACGCATCTTTCGCGCTTCGTTACGTAAACGAATTACAGTCTGGGACAGCTTCGAGATAGGAGGAAGAGAAGGAGGAGGAGGAGGAGGTGGAGGTGGAGGAGGGGGTGGAGAAAGAGGAGCAGGAGGAATAGGAGGAGGAGGAGGAGGAGGAGGAAGAGGAAGAAGAGGAGGAGGATGGTGTGTCTGGTTGAGAATCGATAGAGCTCCTACCGAGACTACCCCGCGAGACACGAATTCCCGGATTCCATGTCGCCACCCCTAAAAACCCCATCTACGAAGGCAACTCTCTCTCTCTCTCTCACTCTCTCTCTCTCTCTCGCTTTCTCTCTCTTTCTCTCTCTCTCTCTCCCTCTCTCTCTCTTTCTCCATCCTTCGAACCACCCCTTCGGTCCTCCTCGAGGCACCGCATTACCTCTGGACGAGAGGACTCTGTGCTCGGAAAGAGAGATCGTCTGAGGAGAGAAAGAAGGGTAGAAGCAACGAACGAGAAAGAGTAAGAGAGAGAGAGAGAGAGAGAGAGAGAGAGAGAGAGAACATTACGCGCAAGCTCGAGGTAAACGTGTATGTGTGCGACTGAGATAGATATAGAATACTGGAGAGTAAGAGTAAGAGAGAGAAAGGAGAGAGAGAGAGAGAGAGAGAGAGAGAGGGAGAGGGAGGGGAGAGTGAATAAAACGCGAGGGCCGAGCACACAATGGACCGCCTCAGAGATTCGGAAACGTCGAGACCCACGATCCTGAATGGGAGACGGATGAGAGGAGCTAGCCTCGCCAGGATCAGAGGACAATGCATCCCGAGAGACGAATGTTAGTTTCGACGATAACGCGATTTAATTCTGCGAAGATATATGATTATTTCTAGGAATCGTCCGTTTGTCCAGTTTGATGTAGGATTTTAGACAATGACTTTTCTTTTCTTTTCTTTTCTTTTCTTTTCTTTTCTTTTCTTTTATTTTCTCTTTTTTCTTCTTTTTTTTTTTTAAATTCTTTTTTCCTTCTTTTTTTTTTTTTTGTATTTATCGACTCGTACAATCATAGCAATCGTTTCTACGATATTCTACTTTGTTAATATATAACTCTTATTTATAACATATGATATGAACGAATACGTGTGCGTGTTTTTTGTGTGCATATAATTAATACATTACATGCATATATAAATCGTTCTTGTAATTATTATCTCATATGTATATACATAATTATATCTTCTTTCAGAAATATCGAAGATCGTTGGGTTCGACGAAGAAGATCGAAAGAACGTTGAGAACGATCGGATGTAACTGTCGTCGTCGGGGGATGCTACCCTTGTTTGATCTACTGTTTTACGATCGTGCTCGTTTCAGGTAATAGGTTTGAACAAGGGTCATAGGTTTCGACGAAAGATCGGTACGATGGATAATGCACGTGTTTGATAATTATAGCTAATAGGAGATATAGTTTGGGTATACTCCTTTCGTAAAAAAAAAAAAAAAAAAAAAAAAAAAATGAAAAAAGAAGAAAGAAAGAACAAAATATTGCTGGTTATGGCATTAACGATAATTAGTAAGTCGATCGATTAGAAGGTGTACAATTATTTTTCTTTTATATATATATATATATTTATATATATATATATACCGGGTGAACGCGTGTGGGAATCTTGAAAATTCTCTACGATCAAAGGTTCTCTT
>NC_057702.1:2256732-2258428 GCF_014466175.1 Vespula pensylvanica | reverse complement strand
TCTCTCTCTCTCTCTCTCTCTCTCTCTCTCTCTCTCTTTATCTCGCACGAATGCGCTTAGGACGGAGCTACGATATTATAGAGCGAAAACGGTAAATGGCCCTAATAATGCGAAATCTTGGTAGCCATAAATACGAGCGGACGATATCAAGTTGGTGATCTCGGTGGCATGTCCAAGAGAGCTGCGTTGCCGTGTCTCACCGTTGATACCAACACATACTATCAAATAGAGCCTCACGATACTAACGTAAGTATCGCTACTGGCTACTCACTGGAAGTACTCACGTCAAGTATGTGCCCCTGGCTTATCATACTCCCTAAGAGCCCGAGTATACGGTCTTCCTGCTCTTTATGCGACTAGCAACGTATCGGATTTGCGACGTGCTCGGTTCTACTTCCTTGTCCTCACGGCGGTGGAAACTCACGAGTTAGAAGATGAAAGCAAATCGTAGATTTTACTCTTGATATGTCCTATCATCGGCTCGCCGGTTAGAACGCGGTTTAGAACGATTTTACACGTTTTACGATTTATTCTTCACGCTATTATAGACTAAATTCTATGTCATCGAGACTACTACAGATACTCGCATAAACGTTCGTATATGTCAATCATTATTAATATTTATTTGTCTATAATCGATATTTCTTATAAAACGAGTTTCACTCTGCGTATTCTAAAAAGAAAGAAAAAAGAGACAAAAGAGATTAACTTTCGTTAAATCGTTCGTGGATTTCGTTGGAATAATTCCGACGAGAGTTCTCGTGTAGGATACAAGTCACAAAGAGGACGATGAAAAAGGGAGCGTGTTAAGGTAGCCACTCGAAGGGTGTGTAGAAAGAGAGAGAAGGTGGTCACATGGGGGTGAGACAGGTAGAGAGACAGGTCGATGGGCGGAAGGAAAGTATGAGAGACACGACGCGCCGCAGGAAGAACTCGCGTGTGCCTACCCCTACTATTTCTCCTTCTTCTCTTCTTTCTCTTCTTCTACTTTTACTTCTTCTTCCTCTTCCTCTTCCTCTTCCTCTAACTCTTCTTCTTCTTCTTCTTCTTCTGTCCTTGGAATCAACGCAATCAAGCAAGCAAGCAAGCACGCACGCACGCACGCAAGTACGTAAGTACTTACTGCACAAGTTTCTAAGTGTGCAAACGATTAAGCTTGGAAAGTGTTTCTTCGAAAAAAAAAAAAAAAAGGAAAAAGGAAAATAGAAAAAGAAAATCGAACCTTTCGTTGGATGAATTATTATTAACGTAGAGAATTCTCTTTTGTTTCTTTTCTTTTTTTCTTCTCGCGAAGACAATGTTGACCTGACGTGTCGTATTGGACATCACTATACTGTAGGAAAGGTGAATAAGGGTTAAGCTAGCGGCGAAGAGAGAAGAGCGAGTAGGTGAGTGGGTGGGAGGGAGGGAGGGAGGGGGGTTGGTTGGTTGGTTGGTTGGTTGGAAGGAAGAGGTTAAGAGAGCTCGAACGGTTGTTGTAGCGTGTCCGGTATCTCGTACTGGGATCGCAAGAGACATTTCGTCCCTCCCTAAGAAGTCAGTCCGGGCTACCACAAATGACCATCGCCGAGCCACGAAGAGCTTTAGCACGAAGTCTCAACATCTATGAGGGTGCCCTCCTTCCTTCCCCTCTTTCCTCTTCTTTCTCCTCCTCTTCTTCTTCTTCTTCTTCTTCTTCTTCTTCTTCTTCTTCTTC
>NC_057702.1:2247672-2256632 GCF_014466175.1 Vespula pensylvanica | reverse complement strand
TTTTTTTTTGTTTCTTTTTTTTTCGTGCTCTCTCCATGAAGAAAAATCACGCAAAGTGTCCTTCGATATTGATCTTCCCTGCGATTACCCACGGATCAATCATAATTAATTATTATTATCTATGAATTATATTTTACGTATCGCTCCACGTGCGTCGAATATTTTTTCTGGATTCTTCTTTCCTTTTCTTTCTACTCTTTCTTTTTTGTTCTTTTGTTAAAACGTTTATGTCTTGAATAATCAATTATGAAATAAATAGATAATGGGCTTCATCGTCGTGTTAGTATCTAATAGATTTGATTTAGAAAGAAACTTTTAGATCCTTATAAGAGAAAGCAAAATGCAGATTTCTTCGACAGAAATAGCAGGCAGGAATTGTTATGTCTGTGGGGACCCAGTAAGGGGTCTTTCCGATTCGATTACACCCTGATGCTTGAACGACACTGACAAACATTCGTCCCAGTTATAGCTTTGATTATATGTTTAAACGAAATTAAACGAGATTCGAGATTCGTTTATGCATCTTATCGCGTTACCGATGGTTAGTTTCGATCGTGACACAGTTATGCGATATGACATCCATTCGTAATCACATATCGTTATTAGAACAAGTTAGGATCGAATATATTACGTTAGAATTTAATTTTATTATTTCATTTTAGTTTGGTCAGAAATATCGTCCGTTTCGTTAGATCGGAGGATATATATATTAAAAGTAATGTCATCCAACATCGAATTAATCATTGATTATTTATATTATAACTAAATAATAATCGTATAAGAAAGATCAAAGATTATCTAATGTTCTTGATTCGTCAACGATGATGGTAACAACGGATGATGTTGGTAATGTAAAATAAATTATCGATCGTTAGTCGGTAAAGCAGAAATATTTTGCACATTCATTGATATATATATATATATACATATATATTTGTATTTTATTATTTAAACTCGTTCAATTCGTAAATATATCTGTTCTTTATTAATAATGAGTTAATCATAGAAAATCCATTTAAGTTAAAGAGTATGGATGACAAAAATTTATAGCAAAAGATTTATCCGTCATTAGAAGAACCAACTGAACATACGTCAACGACATCTCTTTCATTCATTCATAAACACTTGTAGCTTACGAGACATTACGTTAAGTGGCGCTACTTGTACTATTCTCAATCAGCTGTGATTACGATTTATCGTAAATGATGAGCCCATTCATAATCTTGATATACCATAACGATATGAATGAAGATAATTGTACTATCGTCAATAATGAACTGTCTATATGAACGCGCTCACGAAGACATCCGTAATACATCCGTCGTAATTAATTACTTAACATTTTTACTTTTATCGTAAACAAACGATAATAATTATTTCAATTACAATATCTTAGAGTATATATAATCTTTAAATAATCGTACACGTCAAACATTTTTACATTTTATGTACATATATACATATGTGTACTTGTGTATATATGTATATATATATATGCATATATATATATATATATATATATGTAAATATACATATATACTTTTTTTTTTGATATCGAATCATATTAGTCGTTAGACCGTGACCGGAAGAAAAATTTAAAATTGGCGGTTCGGTAAGGAGCCATCTTGTGATGCAAGTTCGTTCGGCGGGGTCTCGTGCATTCGAGCAGGGGTACCAACAGGAAGAGTGCATCAACGGCAGACCGTTCGCGGTGTCGCGTCGTAAACAACGAGTCCGTAGATTCTCTTATCGTATCTTAAGAAAATTTTGGTGGTATCAAACTCCTTTACTGATATTTCCATAGTGAATTAGTTCGGGAGTTGGGAGATCAATAAATTTCGTTTAAATAACAAGGTAATACCCTTGATTTCTTAATAATTTCTAATCGTTTGTGCGTGTCAGTGCGCGGGTTGGCAAGCGTTGGCGTTGGAGGAGTGCAGTAGCTCTGCTGCCATTTTCCTCGTGTGTGTCTCTTAAAGTGAGAGAGAGAAAGAAAGAGAGAGAGAGAGAGAGAGAGAGAGAGAGAGAGAGAGAGAGAGAGAGAGAGAGAGAGAGAGAGAAAGAAAGAGAGGGAGAAGAAGAGAGAGAGAGAGCTAGCTAGCTAGCTAGCCAGCTAGATGGATACAGATAAAAGTAGAGTAGTAGACGAATAAGAAAGAGAAAGAGAGACAAACAGACGAGAATTAGAAAAAGGTAAAGAGTTAAAAGCTTGATCAAAAGAGAAATAAAAGGACAGAACTAGTCGTATAGAAAGATAGATAGAGAGAGAGAAAGAGAGAAAGAGAGAGGGAGGGAAGTAGAGTGAGGGTTAGCGAACGTAAGTAAGTGTGTAGAGGGTGCTTGGGGGGTGGGGATGGGGTACGAGCAGTGACGAAACGATCGGTGTAAAATAGTAGACAAATTAAAGGGCCCAAAGATCTAAGTCGTCTAGTGAACTAGAAAGAAACGCGATATAACGGAAGAAGATAGAGACAGAGAGCAAAAAAGAGTGAGACAGAGAGAGAGAGAGAGAGAGAGAGAGAGAGAGGGTGAGAGTGAGGGAGGGGAGAAAGAGAGAGAGAGAGAGAGAGAGAAGGAAGAAGCTGAGTTTCCTGGTGCAGCGGCCGAAGCGAGTGAAAAAGACGTGTAGAAGCCAACGCGAGTGAGAAAGACGGAGACGCGCGTTGCGCGCCTTCGAAACTGGACCGCCGATCAAGGTTAGATATATCTCATCTAAATGCATCTATCTCTTTTCAAACGCTTGTCCCTTCTTTATCTTAGCACAGCTTCTCGAATCTCTCTTCTGACTGCTTCTTCTTCTAATTCTTTTCTTTTTTTCTGTTCTTTTTTTCTTTTCTTTTTTTTTTTTTAAATTCTGTTTCATTTCTTTTCCTCTTTTCCTTTTTTTCAAATTTATTTTTCAATTATTATGAGTATTTATGTATGTACGTGCGTGTCTGTGTTTGTCTCTCTCTCTCTCTTTCTTTCTTTCTTTCTTTCTTTCTTTCTTTATCTTTCTATAAGACTCACTTCATCATTTCGAGTTTTTTACGTTAATACGACTTGATCATTCCAAGATAGATAAAACGAATGAAAGAGTATGAATTTTTCACGACGTTTTAAAAAACTTCTAATCCTTTTATTTTCCTTCCTCTGTGTTCTTTTATATTTCTTATTTACATTTCAATGTAATATTATTAGACACGATCCATGTACATGTTGGAAATGTTAATATGAATTTATTTATATATTTTTCGTTGTCCGATGATAAGGCGGAGGTCTTGTATGAGAAATCTGTTAAGTGCTTTTCTTGTTTTTCCTTTTTTCTCTTTTTTTTCGTATAGAGTACTTTTAATCGTATTATTATTTATATATTTAATTATTTCTCCTTTTCTTTTTTTATATCTTTTTCTCGTGCTCCTTACTCAGCGATTCTTCAATCTCGTTTCAATATGATCTCGTTAGACGCGATTACGTATATTGACAATTAAATTAAATATCCTCGATATGAATTTATTTTTGTCTATGTCGAGATAAGCAAGCTCTTGTACGAAAAAAGAGAGAGAGAAAGAGAGAGAGAGAGAAAGAGAGAAAATGCGATAGCGAATAATTTTCATTTATATATAGAAAGAAAAAAAGAATTATTATTTTTCAAGTTACAACCGGAAGTAGGGAGGTCAAATCCGTAATATTTCTTCGTTAGACGTCAACGTCTTCGTTAATCGAATCGAAACATAATGATCCACGTTGATTTACTACGCGAATTGATTGGCCAAACGAAAATGACCATTATTTATTGATAAGAAGGATGAACTCGAGATGACTTTCTCGAGTTCATCGATCCATCGATCAATCAATCGTACGGGTCGAATACGTCAGATTATTCATTTAATTTACGCGTACACTGTGATAATATAATCTTTTAATATACATATGATTTATTATTTTATATGATATCTTTTTGTACATGAATAATAATAAAAGAAAGAGAGAGAGAGAGAGAGAAGAAAGAAAGAAAACGAAAAAGAAAAAGAAATAGTCGATTTATCGAATACTTCCGTATTACTACTTTCCATGTAATGATAACCCATGTTATATTGTTTTTCTTGAATCAGCTGATGATCGTAAACGTGTGTTTCTCTCTCTTCTGTCTATCTATCTATCTATCTATCTATCTATCATCTATCTATCTTGTTGCAAGTTTGTAATAGAACGACGGGACAAGAAGTTTACGACTTTTCAAACTTTCGCGAGATTTCTCTGCGACTCCTGACACTGATATCGTATAGATAGAGCGTGTGTGTGTGTGTGTGTGTGTGTGTGTGAGAGAGAGAGAGAGAAATATACATACATATATAGTGTATAACTTTATAGACGAATCGATTTCATAGAGACTTTTGAATCATGTTTACGAACGTTTTATCTGCCTCTTTTATTTTCGTCGCCTTTCAAATATTCCCTTTTACAGCTTCTTCCTCTTCCTCTTATACCTATTTTTGGGAAAGAAAAAAAAAAAAAAAAAGAAAAAAAAAAGAAATATTCGCAAACATCCATATTTCATTTCCTTATTTCAATATTAAAATTAAATCGCTCGTTTAATTTTGTCATTACGTAATGAAAAACTTTATTGTGATATGCATCTTCGTATTCTTTCGTTCATTGCAAATAATCATTATTGAGTGGGGGTAATATATAGGTATCCTTCTCGATAACCTTGAAAATCTTCATGGTTATAAGAATATGAAAATCGTAGAAAGAATGTAAAAGATCTTCTTTTGTTCTCTAAGTGATAATTTCGTGTCCTTTTTTTTTCCAAATTTCTTTTTTTATTTTGTTTTCCTTTTTCCTCTTTTTTTTTTTTTACGAGAATGCCATCCTCATCTCTGTTAAACCGTGTTCGCTCAGATGTCCTTGGTTATTTCGAAAAATGCAACGTATCCGTTCACCTGAATATTCTCTCATTGCCTCTTCGTTTAAATCGTTTGTATTCTCTTTTAACCTTCCCAGGCTTTATGTAATTGTTGAAAGGCTTCCGTTTTCCAGTAGTTATTCACACAGATTGCTTTAGAAAATGATATATATATATATATATATATATATATATATATATATATATAGTATGTTACGTACTTACGTGTATATATATATAAAAAATTCGACAAATGTTTTCGATTGTAATGATTCCATAAGATTTGTCTGTTAAATCCTTCCTGATATATCATTCCTTCTTCTTCCTTTTTTTTCGTTTCTCTCTATTTTAAATTATTATCGTCGTTTGAATTACGTTCT
The DNA here is from genome assembly GCF_014466175.1 of Vespula pensylvanica. Classification (NCBI taxonomy): domain Eukaryota; kingdom Metazoa; phylum Arthropoda; class Insecta; order Hymenoptera; family Vespidae; genus Vespula; species Vespula pensylvanica. Next base: position 2,251,364 of record NC_057702.1, on the reverse strand, counting down.
AATGAAATTAAAGCGATTAAAATTATTTCGTAAAATCGCGAGAATAATATCAGAGAAAAATCGTAATGAGACGTAACGCGAACTAAATAGAGAGAGAGAGAGAGAGAGAGAGAGAGAGGGAGAGAGAGAGAAAGAGAAATTTTTAGATCATTTTAGACGACGGTGTTCTCCACCAAGCATAGCCCTGTTAAGAGTACCGCATGCTATAATTCGAGATTTAAAACTCATAACGCGCCGTTCACGGCGTCCTTAACGAGTCTCTCTACCGTACGTACGAGCTACGAGAGGCTATGCATTTAAAGCCCTGCTATATATCCTTTCTCTCTCTCTCTCTCTCTCTTTTTCTCTCTCTCTCTCTCTCTCTCTTTCTCTTTCTTTCTTTCTCTCTTTCTAGACAGGGTAATCTTCCGTATTTAGTTGCATCGTAAACAAGGAGCAACCATCGTTCTTGCGTTACGCACGAATGTTCCTTTATTATACGAATAAAGTCCAACAATTCCATGAGAGAAACAATTTAGATAGTTAGATAGATAGAAAAAAAAAAATAAATAAATAAATAAATAAATAAATAAAAAACTGAAAAAAGAGTTTAATTCCGTCTGACGAAATTTCTCATTATTAATTTATATGCACGCTTGTTTTTATTTCTTTATCTTTTTATTTTCTTTTTAATTCGAGTCAACAATATTTATTGAATAGTTTCATTTATATTTGACTTTAATCTGTATATGCACATACGTGCGTGTTCGTGTGTGTATGTATTCGTGTTTGTAACTATTGTTTCGCTGAGATTAATAAAACATTGCAAACATTTGAAATGTGACTCGCAGAATTTAATGATTTATATCTTTGATATTATTGATTTTTATAGAACATGTTTATCATTAATTAACTTCTGTTTCGTTTTATTCTCTCTCTCTCTCTCTCTCTTTCTCTCTCTTTCTCTTTTTTTCTCTCTCAATCTCTGTCTATCTATCTTTCTCTCTCTCTCTCTCTCTCTCTCTCTCTCTCTCTCTATCCAGTATTCTCGATTAGGTTCTCTCCTTCGTGAATTATATCCCTGGACATTAGAGCGTGCAACTAACGTAGTATCATCTACGTTAATGATGAACGACGCGTTCTACTGCAAGCATGTACAATATGTACAATATATATACAATATGTATATACATACATACATACATGTTTGCATGTATATATTTACTTCAAGTTAATCGTATATATATATATATATATATATATATATATATATATATATATATACATATACCTAATACCAAAGTGTTATAGTTTAGAAGGGACGATGGTATCAATGACATCTTATATCTCGTGTCATAGAAATACGATTAGAAATATCTCGTTCGATCTATATATTGATAATTTAATCTCTCTCGAATATTTTCGGATGAAAATTTTCGTAGAGCAAACTTTTTATCTGATCGATTGGTTTAGATATTTTTTTTTGTGCCGTTTCGTTTCGTTTCGTTTCGTTTCGCTTCGATTCTTTTGGATCCTCGATGATTCGCGAAAAGACAAACAATTTTGGTTGAAATTTTTTTGTTCTATTTCTCTCCCTCTCTCTCTCTCTCTCTCTCTCTCTTTCTCTGTAAAAAAAAAAGAAAGAAAGAGGGTGGGAAGATACGCGTGAAATACTTTCCGCGCTTTGAGCAAATATTCATTAAACTTGTCGACGTGCTTTTAATGGAGCTGGAGTATCGCACAGCTTCGCATAAAAAATTCGGCAGGTTATTAAGCGTCGAGCCGTGATACTTTTTTTTTCTTTCTATCTCTTTCGCTCTTTCCCCTGTCTCTCTCTCTCTCTCTCTCTCTCCTGTCTCTCTCACTCTTTCTCTTTTTTCTATTTTTTGTTCTCTCGACAATTTTTCGTAATCCGTATGATACTTTTTCAATTGTATTCAAACTGGATCATGGAGATGACGTTTGTTAAAATCAATATTTGAATAATACATCGAAGATAATCATTAATTCCATATTTACAAAATGATTTCATCAATATTATTCAATCGTTATTAATAAAATCGATGATGATAACTTGAAAATTATATAATAAATTTTTATATATATGTATATATATATATATATATATGACAATGATTAATAAAAGCTAATATTGTAATAGTGATATTTTCTTTTCTCTCTCTTTTTTTTTTTTTTTCTTTTTTTTTTCTTTTTCATTAAAGAAATTTTTTCTTTTCTTTTTTTAATAGACTCCAACATACATCTTTGAAAGTAGAGGTCTCATATCTTTTCTAAGAATTCTCAGACGTGGTTAGGTGCATTGTATAGATGCATCGCTATAAAACTATAACACCTTTGCTCGTTGTTGCACTCGCCACGCCCATCAACGATCGACCCAAGCAACGTGTACGTTGCATATGTTGATGCATTGTGTGTTGCATGTATATTATTTCCTCGATCTCGTTAAATAATTTTTTTCGATATTTATTTTTTCGAACATGATAGAACAATAATAATCGATGTATCTACGTTTTATTTCGTTTTACAACGTTGACGTTAATATATTATATTTAGAAATGTCGGAGAGTACAAAGCTGCAAATTTATATTCCGTTCAATTGTTCATCCTCGTTGTTATAGCTCTTTCACTGTTTTTCATTTACTTTGTTCGTACATCATCGAATTTTTATGTTTTCAAATATTAATACTATAATTTTGCTTTTTTCTATTTTCCTTTTTTCCTTTATTCCTCTTTCTTTCGATCAATGTGAATTCATTGAAAATGTCGATGAATACAGAGAGAGAGAGAGAGAGAGAGAGAGAGAGAGAGAGAAAGAGAGAAAGAGAGACCTACTTTACTCAATTAACTATATCCATAATTATTATAAAAAAACTAATCACTATATAAAACCGAAGTTATCTCACACAACAAAAAAATCTTCCACTTTGTATCTACCAACGCAGATATCAATCTTATCCAATATTAACTATATATAATTACACATGAAAAAAAAGAAAAAAAAAAGAAAAAAGAAAAATAAAAACAGAAAGAAACAAAGCAACTATTATAAGATCGAACGTTTCTGACGCAAGCAAAGAAGAACAAAAAGAAAGAAAGAAAGAAAGAAAGAAAAAAAGAATGATCGATAAATTCTCTCTTTCTCTTTCTTTTACCCCTTTCTTTAGCAATTCACTTTTTTTCATTCTCTCCTTTTGTTTTTTCTTTCGACATCTTTGATAGGAGGGAAGGATGGTGGGTGGGTGGATGGGTGGGTGGGAGAAACAGAGAGAAAGAACAGAATAGGAGGGATAGAAGAGCAACGGTAGAAAACGAGTAGCACTTTATACAAAGGGCATTGCTCTGTTCTGCTCTGCTCTGCTCTGCTCTGCTCTGCTCTGCTCTGGTCTGGTCTGGTGTGCTTTGCTCTGTTCTGAAAATGGTGGTTCCCTCGTCTACTTAAATGCACTTCTCCTCGAGTGGAAGTGACACAAACGTGCACGTGGTGGTGCTACGTTGGTAACTACTTACTTCGGGTGCTAAGCGTGTAAAGCAGGACGTGAAGCGAACCACTCGAGTGTGTTCGCCAGTAAAGCTACACGAACGCGATATCGTTTCTTTTCTTACCCTTATCACCAATCCTCCCTTCTCCTTTCTCCTACCTCCCCACCCCTCATCACCTCTCCTCACTCCTCCCCAAATCTCCTCGTACTCTC
>NC_057702.1:2224020-2242895 GCF_014466175.1 Vespula pensylvanica | reverse complement strand
GAACTAAAAGTCGTAGAGACATGAAACAAACGTTGTTTTAAAGCGTAAATTATTCTTTATTTATTTAAATAGTATACGGTGTAATAATTATTATAAATAATTTAAAAAAAAAAAGGAAAAATATTACTTCCATATTATATAAACTTTTCTAAACAAAGTTTTTCTATCCTTTCTATTGATTCATTCTATATATATATATATATTCTAAATAATTGCATCTAATTCTAACGTTGATAGTTGTTTACGAAAACGCAATATATTAAATTAAAACTACCTCTAATTAACTAATTAGAAACTAATGGAAAAAGAAAAAAGAAGGAAATAAAAAATTCTTCCAACTTGGAGGACAGTTCGAGTGATCGATTAACTTCTCGATCGATTGCTTCTCGTTAGAGTACCAATTCTCTATCGAACGATCGCAATTAGGACACCGTGTAAGCGTTCGTTAATGTTCCGGTAGTTCAACGTGTGTCTGTCCTGCACTATCTCCCTCTTTCTCTCTCTCTCTCCCTGTATGTGCATGTAATATTTATATATATATACACACATATATATATATGTATATATATATGTTAAATTCGTAATACAAATGCAAACCGGTTTTGAGAAAATATATATATACTACATACGTACATGTATAAAGTAAAAAGGTAAGATACTAGTTTAGTGCTGCCACACAAATGACATGTTTTCGATCAGCAACATTTTTCCATCTAATTAAGGGAGTTTGAATTAGGAAATACGAAATTAGTTTGAACTTATTCACGGAAAATCGAAAATCTATTACATCAAAAGATCACTCTCGTCGTGAGACGAGCTCATTATCAACTCTCCCACGCGTTCTATAAAATAATAATAATAATAATAATAATAATAATAATAATAATAATAATAATAATAATAATAATAATAATAATAGTAATAATAATTATTATAACAATAACAATAACAGCAACACTCAATCGAGCGTATATGTCCTCGTAACGACGGATAAGTTATTTGTGTAAAATGCAGCATTCGATTTCATTGATGTAAGGCCTTGAATGTACTTTTCCTTACTCACAGAACTTCAACCAATCGAATAATAGCGCGAGGCCGACGTTCTCGAGAAAGAAAATATGCAATATCATTTATATATATTTTTTTTTCATAATAAAAATTACTCCATTACAACGATTGCACCTTCAAAAAATAAATAAAGAAAGAAAGGAAAAAAGAAAGAAGGAAAGAAAGAAATAGAAAAAAAAAAACATGTATAGGCAAATATATATATATATGTTAAGGTTGATTCATACATAAATAAAGGATTTTTTACTTGTCATGAATCAACACAATATTTTATATTCAAGGATATATTAAGATACACAAATAATAAAATTAAATATAAAAGTTTCTTAGCATAAGTCAACTTTCGTTTTGATGGGTATCATTTATGATCAAAGATACTTTGAAAAAAAAAAAAAAAATAATAATAATAATAAAAAAATGAGAAAAAAGAAAAAGAAAATTAATCGCATCTTTTTTAATATGCTTCTTTTTTTAATATATACTTCTCTACTGAATGAAAGATATGCATATATAAGGGAGAAAAAAAGTGATGTGATTTATGTCATTAACGTAAGTTGAGACTTTTGTGTATGTATATATATATATATCTCTATCTCTATCTCTATGTTTTCTATTTGTGTGTGCACGCGCGTGTACGCGTGCGCGTAAGAGTATGTATAAGCTTATGATGCAACGTTTTCGCACGCGACTTCGTGTTGCTCATTAGGAAAATGCATTTAAATTCGATGCAACGCTCCTTCGAAGCCGGATGCCAGTGCTTCCGTTAACGAACCCGACGAATTCGAATACATAGTGCAGGTGCACTGTGAAGTGTCAGTTAACGCAGCTTTTTCGAGAACTATACGTTTCGTTCTAGCACATACCCGTGTGTGTGTGTGTGTTTGAATATAAGATTAGTCATTTCTTCCAATAATCGAAGATAAAAAAGTAGAAATTTGACCTGACCTGAGTACATCGATTTATGTAAAAAAAAAAAAAAAAAAAAAAGTATTAGATGAATGTGATTAGTTCCGTATTAAATTATTTACGCGTTAAAATTGAAATTCGATAAAAAATTAATGAATGATGAATATTTCCGTATGAATTAATTAATGATCAATAGTTTTTACATCGACCAAAGAATTTTTGTTCGTAGTTATGCATCTGCTGCATAAGAATTTTGACATTACCTTTTCGTTTTAACCTATTATTATTATCAATATAATAATAATAATAATAATAATAATAATAATAATAATAATAATAATTATTATTATTATTATTATTTGAACGAGTGTATATTTTTAAACGAACAAAGTTTCTTTTCTGTCATTGTAATTCTTTTTTTTCTTTTTTTTTCTTTTGTATGTATATGCATCTGTCGCTCGACATGCATCGTGCCAAAAAGGATGCCACATGTTCCTTAATAATAATTTCCCATATATAGGTATATTATATGTTCTCTATTTATTGTCAAATTTATATAAACGTTGGCTTCTTCTCTCACTTTCATAAAACACGTTCGATAGTTCAAGGCGAAATTAGAATCCCGTACAATTCCGTGCACGTTTCCGTAGTTGCCTTTTGGCCTAGTTTAGAAACGTCTTGCCTACGAAATATCTAAGTTCAATTTGTATTTATAGGAAGAAAGAGGGAGAAAAAGAGAGAGGGATAGATAGACATATATATTAGAAACTTAATCGACGCATGAATATTAAAATTTTCTAGTTTATCTCGCTGCTTATTATTAAATTGATTTACATTATATTATTTTATAACACAAAAATAATTGATCTCTATCGCCATTCATAAAAATATGTTAGGGAGTTACGAAGTTGCGTTAAAGCCTAATTTAAATACATCTTTTCTATGAAATATCTGAACTCGATTTGTATTTTTAAGAAGAAAGATACAGTGAGATAGAGATAGAGAGAGAAAGAGAGAGATTTGAAAGAGACAGATTCCAAACTTAATTAACGAATTAATATTGAAATTATTGAGTTTATCTCGTTTCTCATTATTACATTGATTTATGCAATTCTTTTTTATGCATTTTTTTTTTTTTAACATAAAAATAACAGAAATAATATCTTTTCATTCATAAAAAAGATTAAATTGTAAGTGAATTGCATCAAAGACTAGTTTGAAAATGTTTTTCTTACGAAATATCTAAGTTTAATTTGTATTTGCAAAAAAAGAGAGAGAGAGAGAGAGAGAGAGAGAGAGAGAGGGAAAGGAAGAGAGATAATTCAAACTTAATTAGAAAATTAATATTAAAATTGATTAGTTTATCTCGTGTTATTCGTTATTAAGTTGATCCATGTGCAATTTTTCTTTTTTCTTTTTTTTTTTTTTTTATCACAAAGACAACAGTGCTACATTATCATTGATAAGAAATGTTAGATAATTACCGGTTTTTGCCTTTTAGCCTAGTTTTAAACCGTGTCCTATTTAATACCTACGAAATATCTAATTGTTCAGATTCAATTAGTATTATTGAAAGAGGGAGAAAGAGTGGATAGACACGAGATATTATTATAGAAACTTAATTAACCGATTAATATTAAAATTGACTGGTTTATCTCGTTCCATTATTAAATTTGATTAAACTGCACAAATTTCTTTAGTACGAAAAACACACACGTATATACATATGTATATATATTCATTCGTAAGAAATATTAAATAAACTAAGTACACAGAGGAAAGAGAGAGAGAGAGAGAGGGGGGGAAGAGAGAGAGAGAGAGAGATAATATACAGGGGTGTTTCAACGTTATGGATGTTGGAGGCGCCTCAGGCGGCACCCGTTGAACGAACATCAGCAGCACCAGCAGCAGTAGCAATAGTAGTAGTAGTAGTAGTAGTAGTAGTAGTAGTGACTCTGGTGGAGGAAAGCAGAGAGTAGTCAATCTGGTTCCGAGCGTAGCTTCACCCACCACCGAATTCAGTACACTCTGTGTTGTCTCTCGAGCCTAGTGTCTCTCTTCACTCAGAACAAATATCTATAAACAATATATATATATATATACGCATACACATATACATATAGTAAGCATTATCCTTCTTGTCACGTGGTTGACATCTGGTGAATGTGTGTCGTGTGTTTCTTCTCTCTCTCTCTCTCTCTCTCTCTCTCTCTCTCTCTCTCTCTCTCTCTCTCTCTTTCTCTCTCTTTTTCTCACAAGCTCACACACACACATTTATTCATTTTCTTTTACCGCGTGTGTTTGTGACAGTTAAAATGGGCGGGAAAAACAAATTCGTATTGTGACATCTCTTTCATCGAATCAATGCGAGACACGTGACATTTAATATTTTCATTATTATTATTTTTTTTTTATTATTATCCTTATCATTATTATTTTTATTACTATTGTTTTTCCTTACTTTCTTCATGTTCGTACATTCAATTTTTTTTTTTCGTTTTGCATTCGATTGATATCAGTATGTGTTTGTGAATGAGAGAGTTAAGGATCAAGTGGGTATTATTTTTTTTTCTTTTTTTTTTCTTTCTTTCTTTTTTTTTGTGAAATAAGTTTATTTCTCTCTCTTTCTTTTTCTCTCTCTCTCTCTCTCTCTCTCTCTCTTTCTATTTCTCTATCTCTCTGAAGAGTATACATATAAACTGACTATGATGACACCTGCCTACCTGCTATAGCGAACTTATACAGCTGGTCTCAGACCCTTCCTTCGGTGAGTTCTCTTACTTATGTTTCATCTGTGTTTCTGAATTATTTATTAAATAATCTCATATTTCTCATATTGTTCCTTGGATATTTTATCGCAAATGAAAAAACGACGATATTATTCGAAACTTCTTTGTATTCGTTTCCATTTCATTTCTTTTGTTCTTCTTCCTTTTGATTTTCTTTCCTTTTATTTTTCCTCTTTTAAATTTAGTTGAAATCGTTTCCTAACTCTTTTTGATAAATAGATTTTAAAGGAATAACTTTTAGTAGCTGGTTATATGGTAAGACGTTCGTATTTGGAACGACGATGTGTGGCTGGTTCTTGTTGTCGTCGAGCGTGCCAAGATTTCATGATCGGTCTATTTTCAAGGACACGATTACTTTTTACGAGTTGAGCGAAAGGAATAAATGTGAGCAATCAAAAAGAAATAAGAAAAATAAGAAAAGAAGAAAGTAGAAAAAAGAAAATCCTCCCCTTCGAAAAGAAACGTAATCCTAATCGAAAGGAGTTTAAACTTGTTTAACAAACTGTGTAACAATTTTTTCGCTCGATTAGAAATAAGTGTCAAGGACTCGACTGCATGTGGAAAAATTTCAAAGTCGACTCATGTACAACGGAGAGCCATACGCGTTGCTCTTTTGAATCGAGTTTCATAGAGTACAGGGAGGGGGTGGGAGTGGGAGGATGTGGGGAAGGGGGAAGAGGGAAGGGGGAACGGTGAGAGGGAGAATTCTTTATTGCCACGTCGGAAGCGCTTATGACATCCTTTTATCGCTAACTTTGTGGACCGTTCTTTTGTCCGTTGTTACGTAAGCCAGGATATCGATCAGAGTTGTCGAAATGTCTCGACCTTCCTTATTTCTTTATATATTTTTTCCCTTTCTTTCTTTCTTTCTTTCTTTCTTTCTTTCTTTCTTTCTTTCTTTCTTTCTTTTTAATTCTTTCTTTCTTTCTTTTTCTTTCTAGACGTTCTTTCAACACACCGGTTAATTATTAAAAATCTTTTAGATCATTCCTATTATTTGTCCGTCAATATTTACCTTGCTTAATGTATATTTCTTGTATATGCACGAGCGTAATGTTGAATTTTTTTTTATACGCTTTTACCTAAATTTTTTTTATAAAACCTTTTGTCTAGATAATACTTTGAGTATTTAAAAAAAAAAAAAAGATAATAGTAAAATAAGATAAAATAAAAAAGAATATGTTGAAAATCCAATGTGGGGGGGAAAAAATTGGTATATCGAAATAATTGCGGACAAATAAAATTCTAGAAAATTTCTCATACGTTACTATTATATTGTATATTATTTTCTAACGAGGAAGAAAATTTTTCGGGAACCAATTAAATTCGGGCTAATTCATTTTCTCAATTATATTTGTTTATTGGGACAACTTTAAAATTGGAACAATTTATTTATTTTATTTTGTGTTTTGTTTATTTGTCTATTTGTTTGCTTGCTTGCTTGCTTGCTTGCTTGCTTGCTTGCTAGTTTGTTCGTTTTGTTTCGTTTTCTTTTCCTATTTTTCTATTTTCAACGCGAGCCTATTAAAAATTCATATATTTTTTTTCATATGTACATATATTATAAAATAACTCTCCGACGAAGAAATCTTCAAAAGAGATCAATCAAATTCGATTAACTCTATCTCTCGATTCTATTTGTCAATCGAGACAGTTTAGAATTCTAATGTATACTTTTCTTATTCCTTTTCTTTTTTTTCCTATTTTCAGTATACGATTCGATAAAAATTCATATATCTCTTTTTTTTCTATGTTATAAAATAATTTCGTAATCTTGCAAAAACTAATTAAAAATTTGGCAAACGCAATACGCAATCCGAATTCAACGTGTTAATCGAAAATATCTAATATTCGATTATTTATACATAGAATGTATATGCGTGTGTTTCGTCTGTCTGTGTGTGTGTATCTCTCTCTCTCTCTCTCTATATATATATATATATATATATATATGTTCGTATTTTCTCACACATTGAGAAAAGAGTAGTAGCACTGTTGGAGAGAACGCGCATCTCGACTCTCGTACCAACGATGAGAATTTATCGTTAAATTAACGGGAACGGCAGGAGGTAAATCGTAATGAATTGCCATTTTATTAACGCCGACGCCTTCTAACACACACACATACACAAAGATACACACATATATATATATATATAAAACGACGTGAATTACGAGTTTCTACATGGGTACCATACTGAGTAGCATTTTTCTATTATCATCATCTTTATCTCATTCTCTCTTTTAATTTTTTTTCTCTCTTTAATTCTTTCCATCTTTCTTCTCTTTTCGAAAAGATCTCGAAAAAGTGACATGGACGTGTTCTTAACACGTTTTTAATAGCACTTGTCATTCTCTTTCTCTCACTCTGTGTCTATGTCTCTGTCTTTCTTTTTATAGCTGCTCGTTAAACGAACCTTAGCACGTTGTAAAAGAGTTAGAATGCTTGTCTCACTTTTTTCTCTCTATCTCTTTCTCTCTACCTCTCCCTCTCTCGACAATTTAAGTTATCTTATTCCGTTTCTCCAAACTTTTCGTTTATGTATGTACGTTTACTACCATTAAGAACGTTTTTCCATATTTTTCTTTTCTCTCTTCTTCTCTCTTTATGTTTCTCTCTCTCTCTCTCTCTCTCTCTCTCTCTCTCTCTCTCTCTCTCTCTTTCTTGTTCTTTATTCTAGGTGGATGTTTAGCAAACAAAGCAATTTTTCGCTTGCTTTCTCTTACAGCAAGCAAGTTTCACGCGTAATTTCGAAAAACGGACTTTGTACGGATCGCTTACTCCTATCGTTGTTTACCACGTTACACGTTATTAATTAATCATAATTTTTCGTCGAGTTTGAGAAAAAAAAAAAGAGAGAGAGAGAGATGTGTGAGAGTTTCGTTAAAAGTTCGCTAAATTCTTCACGTCATGATATCTCTATCTCTTGAATAACTATGTAACATATACATACATATACATACATACATATATATATATATATATATATATATATATATGCATACATGAATGATTTTATGTTTGATGTATAATATTTTATTGGAAAAAATTGTCATTCGAATGATAATGATTTGTCATATTATTGATAAATTAACTCGTCCTCCGATAAAAAAAGAAAAAGGAGAAGAAAAAAGAAATATGTTCGTCTTATTTTCGTTAATTTGAGATAGTTAAAAAAAGAGGATAAGTTGATGGTTGGTTAAAATAATTAAGAAAAAAAAAGAGAGAGAGAGAGAGAGAGAGAGAGAGAGAACATAAGAAATTTCATTTTTCTTTTAAAGTAAAAGATGCTCGCTATAGATAGAAAGAGAGATCTAATTTTCTTTCTCCTTATTTTTTCTCTATCCTTCTTTTTTCTTTTTCTTTCCTTTTCTTTTTTTCTTCTCTTTTACTTCTCTCGAACAAGCGACTCGATCTCGTTATATCCGCATCGTTGCTAGGGAAAAGTCGAAGGATGCACTTTGAACTGCACTACCTTATTCTTCTCGTTAAACTTTGAATAACTTATACAAGTGCATTCTCTCTTCATCTCTATCTCTCTCTCTCTCTCTCTCTCTCTCGTCAAATGATAGAAAGATGTATAGATAGGTGGATAGATACAAAGAGAATATTACCAAGTCTCATATCTCGTTTCCTCTTCTGTCGTTGGCAGTAACAACAATTCAACGATTATGAACGATCCTTAGAACAGAAAGATAGATAGATAGATAGATAGGTAAAGAAGAAAGAGAGAAAGATTTTCGACATTCAGAAACGAATGTTTCGTGAAAGTTAAATCAACTTGATGTTAAGTGGATATAATCGATAATTTCCTTTTTCTTTTTTTTTTTTTCTTTTGTCGAACTTTGAGAATCCGAAAATAACAGGAATTGGTTGTATTATATCTAAGATTCGTCAACGATCTTTAAAAGTAATTAATTAAACTCGCAGTTAAGATCGTAATTATGGTTTTAAATCGATCAAAAAATAATAATGGATATATATATATATATGTGTGTGTGTATGTATATAGTAAAAAAGGAATAATTAATAAACGAAAATTAACGAACAAAGTGAAATTAATGTTGTAAATCTGTCAGTCATCTCGTATCGTTTGCATCGCGTGTGCCACTCGGTTAAGTGATTAACTTGCACGAAAGTACTTCATACGTGCCGAGAAGGGAGGCTGTTGGCTATTCATTTTCGACCCCTGCAAAATTGATCGCGGTAATTCGAACCGGAGCATTGTCAGGACCACGTCCGTGGTATCGTTTATCAAAGTTGAAAAATTATTTCGGCTAAGTTATAAGTCGACTTTGATTAAAGAAAAGAAAAAAAAAAAGAAAGAAAGAAAGAAGGAATAAGAACGAAAGAAAAAAAAATAAATAAATAAAAAGTAAAAAACGAAGGGCAAAAGAAATCGCTTACGAAAAATTAAATCGCTTGAGAATATTATAACGCCTTATCTTATCTGGACGGGTCACTAACGATATAAAAAAAAGTCTGCACTTTGAGAATCGTGAAATTCATATCTGGGTTACATTTTTAGTATTAGTGAATTTTAACAGAAATGAAATATACTCACCGCGAATATATTTTCTTACGTTGATAATAACAATAATAACGATCGACTCTTCGAATCAAAAATTGAATTGTGTCAAAGAAAGAGAAAAAAGAAAAAGAACTATATATATATATATATAAAACTATCTGGAAAAAAAGATACATATACACATACTCGTAAACATAATTGAATAGTATGTAAATTATATGCTGGTTGTGTGTTATTCGATGTAAAATTTATCTGTATCTATCTATATACCGAATCATGTACTATTTATCTCTCTCGATTACATTGATTTGCGCTTGCGCAAGAGAGAGAGAGAAAGAGAGAGAATAGATGCAAGTAGATGAGGGAATCGCATAGATTATCGAATCTCACTGCGAACCATTAGCCTGACCTCTTTCACATTCGATATTGATATCGATATGCGAGTTTGAAAGCAGAACATTGTGTCAAACTGACCAATCCGCCTATTATTATTTCTGATATCCTAAATGCACGCGCGCTCGCGAAAGAGAAAGAGAGAAAGAGAGAGAGAGAGAGAGAGAGAGAGTATTGCTTGTTTGGACTCACGTTCTAGTAATGAGTTGATTACGTTGCTGATTAGACGTGATTTTAATGAGTCTCGATCAAGGACGAGATATATGCATTTATGTATGTACGTGTATATTTATGTATGTATACATATATATATTTACTGGTAAAATTTATTCGAAAATCAATTTATAAATCAGTTCATTGCTTCTATTCTTACTCCATAGAATTTTCTTATTTTCTTTTAACGAGATTTCGTTTCAATTGCTCACGTGTATAAATGTGTATATATATATAAATATAATATATGCGGAGTTTAGATTTCATTCCGATGAGATTTTCGTTTTTCATTTGGTAATTCGATATTTGGCAAATAATTATTCTATTCGTCTTGTTTATCATGAATAATGCAATACGTGTATGGGAATATTTGTTATTCGCATTATTCATTAATTGTTAATAGTAACGTGTACGTAATTAAAATAATTACAGTAGAGGATAAAGAGAAAAATAAAAAGAGGGAATGTAAGAGAAAAAGGATGTATATACTTTGGTACATTTAACTCTCTTTCTTTTTTTTTTTTTTCTTTTTTTCTGTGTTTTTGTATAAATCGTTGACCGAACGTTTCTCGAGTTTTTAAACGTTAAAAGCGAGAGATCGCGTCGAGATTTAAAAAGGAAACTACTCTTTCGCGTTCGCGTTCGTGTTCGTTCTTTTCAAAGGCGGAAGACGAGGCGTCGACGTTTGCAGTTTCAGCGAAACATCGAGCGAACGCACTCTGACTGACCCATATAAATTTCTAGAAAAGAACGAAAGGTGATCCACGAAAAAGTCCGGATAGAACGGATACGTGGAAGGGAGTAAAAGATAGAGGGGTTGGGGAAAGTCGAGCCGGTTTCGCGTTTCGAGATCGATATTCATGACTTTGTTGGGTGGAGAAAACAGGACCAAAAAAAAAAGAAGAAAAAAAAGAAACCGAAAATCAAATAAAAAAAATCATCAGGTGTCCTTGATACTTTATGCGTCTTACTCTACTTTATTGGCAGATATTTTTCAATGAAACGGACGAACGAACGAATGGGAAAGTTCGATCGTAAATAATATTTTGACGATAAACGTAGGCATTTACGTGACCTTCGAATGAAAGATTATTATGTAAGTAATGCACACAAGTTGCGTTAATATTTATTTAAATACATGCATATATCTATATATACGTATATATGGGTTATGTCAATAATTATTAGAGATAAATTCATCCTCCGGTTATTTTCGAAAGGAATAATACGGAGCGAAAAACATTGGTATTAACGTTAGACCACACGAAAAGATTTTGCTATTTGGAAAGACGATAATGATTGACTCGCCATGTAAATTGACACAAGATGCTAATTATAATCTCTACACGCGTTCAACTCGTTTGAAAGCGATCGTCGAAATAACCAATTTCGAAATGTTAATTCCAATGAGTCATTGTATTTCGGTGATTGAAAACAATTGAGGGAGTACATATTTTTACGATATATAAATATATATATATATATATATATATATATATATATATGTAATAGACACACATAATGATATTAAAAAATGAAAAGAAAAAAATATAAAGAGATTGGAAAAATGACTGTTTCTTGTTCCGAACACCGTGTGTATTCCTTGTGGATGGCACAACGCCAGAGGGACTGGTTTGAGAACCGCCACGTTAGCAAGGCACGTTTCCATAAACCCCTACGTAACAACGGACATTGTGTACACGAGTCAGCTGTTCAGCTACGGTGGGGATCGTGCACAGTCTGCCTCCTGGCTTCGAGGCAATTCGCTCGTAATAACGGAAGCAACTACGGCCTGCCGTTGGTGGTTAATCGAATGTCCCCAGAAACGTGCATTGCCGTCTCGTTTACACGTATGTTATACCTTGTACTACTGTACCCGCGGAGATATAGACGGAAATAGATATAGACGAAACGAGGTTGCTTCTAACATCGTATCTAAACCATCTCCTATCCTCTGCAATACGATGATTGAATTTTTTTTTCTTCATATTTTTCCTATCTTTCTTTTTTCCTCCCTTTTTATTCTCCCTTCGTTCCATTTCATCGTCGTATTATTTCTCTTTTTCTTCTTTTTTGATTTTGACTTTTTCTTTTTTTTGTTTTTTTGTTTTTTTTTTTGATTTCTGTTTTTTCTGCCTTTTTTCTATTTTTTTTTCTATTTGACGACTTAGTTTTCTCTGACGATTTAGTCGTCATCGTTGAGAAACGTCAATAAGATTTAACGATGTCATCCTTAAAACGATTCTCGGAAAGATGACAACAATGTTGTATGCTTCTTCTTGTTCGTTGAAGGTGGAAAGGAATTTTTTCAATTTCTTTTCTTGTTTCATTTTAGTGTTAATTGAAAACGATAAGACGTGAGAAAGATATGTATATATATATATATATATATATATATATATATATATAAAATTAATCAAAACGATAAAGGGATTTGTGGAATGATTTATCGATCATTAAGCTTTTGTGGAGTGATTTATTGATCATTAAGCTTTTTAACAAAAAAGAATTTTAGAATAATCGTCGAGCGACGATCTACAGAATTACATAAGTTTTATTTCTTTTCGATTTATTTTTCAAATATCAGTGAGATCAAAAAAGGAAAAAAAAAAAAAAAAGAGAAAAAATAATACGTAAAATACGCGATCAAGAGTTACGATTATTAATCGTAGTTGTATTTTCTAAGAGAAAGAAAAAGAAAAAAAGGGAAAGAATTAAATGTAACGAATAGGAGCAAAAATAGAAAGGAACGTTTTAACGGTTGTGTTCCTTCTTTGGCTCCCACGACGCAATTATTCTCACCTGTGCGCGAAAAGGCTTAAGAGAAATTGAATTACCTATCCGTAACACACATACACCTACGACTAAGTATGTATACGGGTTAATTGAATTATTCGGAGGTCGACGTGTTACGTAAATCCACGAACGCTTTTCGAATTTCATCGAGTTCTCTTCTCTCTCTATCTCTATCTCTATCTCTATCTCTATGTCTCTCATTCTATTTCTTTCTACACACCTTCTCGATAATTATTATATTCTTTTTCTTCTCTTTATTTATTTATTTATTTTTTGTTTTCGAATAAAATGAATTAAATGAAAGATAATGTGAATATTGAAATTTGTTTTATTCTCTTCGTTGAAGATCTAGTAGTTGAAAATTTCTACTCGCACGTTTCTTTACTGTAGCCGATGTAAAATTTATTCTTACTTTGAAATTCGTATTCTTTGTAACGCAAGAATCTCTCTCTCTCTCTCTCTCTCTATATATATATATATATATATATATATATATATATATCTTTTTTCTCTTTTTTACAATTCTTTTTCCATCTTTTTTCTTTTTCTCTCATCTCTTTCTCTCTCTTTCTCTCTCTCTCTCTGTCTTTATCAAGAACGAAGTCACGTTCCCTCGCGATTTCTTTCTTTTAAGACGAATCTCGACTACAATGGAATCGTGCTTGTTCCGCTGCGAGATTTTCCTACCCGTAAACGTAAAACGTAACCGCTTAGCTTTTCCGTTTCGTAGCTTATCATAAAAAAAGAAAATCTTCGTGAAATATATTTATATATATAAGAAGGAAGTAAGAAAATAAATTTTGTTAAAATAAAAAATAATAAACAAAAAAAGAAAGAAAATAGAAGGGAGAAAAAGAGAGAGGAGGTTGTAGAGGGAAAGAATTTCGACGAAGTTCGATGTGTTTCAGTTTATGATCGTTTCTGGTAACAAACGACGAAGAGTTGTCGATGGTTTTATCAATTTACGGTTTATCAACGACCGGTCATCCTCCATCTATCTATCTATCTATCTATCTATCTATGTACCTCTCCCTTTCTTTCTCTCTCTTTCTTTCCTTTTCTCTCTCTTTGGAATGTTCGAATGAAAAATGAAAAAAATTGGTGACATGGATGAATTGGAAACGGTCATCGATGCGAGAATCTTTACAACTCGTGTCCGGTAATTCGTCCTCGTCCTACTCGTTCAAATACATATACACAAACGTATATATATATGTATATATATATATATATATGTACGTATCTATGTACGTGTACGTGAAAGCTTTTTCCTGGCAGTGATACAAATAAAAATGATCGTTGTGCCATTCGATGTTCATTCTATTTTATTTTCTGTTCTTTTTTTCCTATCTTTCTTTCTTCTTTCTTTTATTTTTTATTTTTTATCATTTCCTTGACAGAACACGCGTACGCGAATATATTTATATGTGTGTTAATGTGCGTGTGCATATGTATAGCTTCGCGTTCCCCTTTTTTCTTTTTACTTTATATATATATATATATATATATATATATATATATATATATATACATTTCTCTTGAGATAACTCTCTCAAGTTGGATATCGTCGTATTTGAACTATTTTCGAGTAATTCGCTTTACCCAAAGGGAAAAGGAGAAACGTTTCATCGGTTCCATTAACGTTATACGTAAGTACTTACGTGTGTGTTCAAATGTTTGAAAGAGAAAGAAAATCGATGAAGACAACAGCTTCTCACTCTCTCCCTCTCTTTCTCTCTCTCTCTCTCTCTTTCTTTATTTCTGAAAGCTTCCTATGTTTCACGATAAATCCTTTCTCGTAACAGTAGACCCTTCTTGTAATCGTACAATGAACTTCACGACACTTGAAGGGCGATAATGTAAAAAGAGATAGAAATAGAAAAGGAGAAAATAAAAAAGAAAGAAAGAAAGAAAGAGAAAGAAGGAAAGAGAAACAGACAGACAGACAGACAAACAGACAGACAGGTATATTTCTATTTGATTGTGAAAGAATGATCCGGATAACAACGACGATAGTATTTATCCAATGGAATTGTTTGCTTCTAATACTAAATCGCGTTATCGCATAAAGCTCATTGCAATTTGAATTGGCATCGCGCTATGAAACTCAACTGCAATTTAATACTTTACGTTTACTATCCAGTGACCTTTGCTATTCGAGTATGCTTCTGCTAAGCGGAAGTACGTACATATCTACATACGTACATACTTATGTTCTTCACGTTCACGTCTGAGAATATTCCTTCACCTTTCTTCACGATTAAGCTTAATTGTTTATTTGTTTATTTGTTTATTTTTTTCTTTTCTCTTTTCTTTTTTTACGGTTCCTTCGTTAAAATCTTCATTACGTATTGTTTTCCTTCTTTCTTTTTCTTTCTTTCTTTCTTTCTTTCTTTCTTTCTTTCTTTCTTTCTTTTTTTTTTATTTTTATTGTTAGTACGTCCTCGTTCAATTCGCTCGCTTTCAAGCATTCTCCAACGTAAACACAATGCATCGTTCCCTTTAAAATTATACAATGCGTTATACTCATCGTGTATATAACGATTATGGTACTAACCAAGATAAAATACAATGCATCCTTTGCATACATTTAATGTGCTATTTTACATAAACGAAATAACCATTCATTTGGTTTAGTAAAACTTCTTATACGCTTGGCCGAGTTTGCTTGTTAAACCTTTTCAGCTATGTGATATCAACTATCTTTCTTTATCCCTCCTCCCTCCCTCCCTCCCTCTCTTCTTTTTCTCTGCATTTATTTTTTCCTTCCCTTTTCTCTTTCTTTCTTTCTCGTTTATTTATCACAGATATAATCGGAAAATCCCGTATGTAGTGTTAAAATAATCGAATGATGTGAACAAAGAGAGAGAGAGAGAGAGAGAGAGAGAGAGAGAGAGACAAAGAGAAAAAAAGAAAAAGCAGAGAAAGATGAACGAGCATAGTTAGAGGCATAGTTATATCAAGAAATGAAATGTCTTCAAAGTATGCTTCATGTCTTATTTTCTAATTGTTTATACAACGTCTCTCTCGAATATCCTTCAACCGTGAAACGTTTGAAGCAATTTCATTGATCAGATTTCACGTCATATATTCTTCTTCTTTTTCTTCTTCTTCTTTTTTTGCTTCTTCTTTTTCTTTTTATTCGCCTTAAAGAACGTCCGGTCTGTGAATGATTCGTCTAACTCCAATTAAAAATTCTACGAACGATAATCGATTATGTCGATGAATATGTTTATTCACGTGCATAAACGTAAACAAACCATTCGCAAACGTGTATTATTCGATTCAGTACTGTTCAGTGCTATAAGCTCACGTTTAATTCAATTTCCAAATATTTATTGTTTACAATGGCGATCGTAGTACGTGCTTCGGTGATTCGCGTACGTCACGTAAGCAAACGGGTCCAGCTGACCCCCTTCATCTATTCCTATCGCCATCACTAAATTACATTCACCAACGATCGGGAATCTTTCGAACGAAAATTTTTCTTTTTTTCTTTATTTTTTTTTTTTTGTCGTCGTATGACGCGAATGGGAGAGTAGAGGTCAAACATATTTTTACATATTTTATATTTGATTCTATTTCTTTTTCTTCGTGTCACCTTTACTGACCCTTCACTCTACGCTTCGATGATTCAATTCAATTATTTATTTGTTTTATTTATTTACTTATTTTTTCTTTCGAACGAACTCCTCTCCATTTTTAAACAAACTCGTCTATCTTCTTCTTCTTTTTCTTTTTCTTTTTCTTTTCATTCATTCATTCATTCATTCACTTATTTATTTATCTGTCATATCAAGCTTTAAATTCTTACAAAATTCGGACGATAAAACGACGTCGTTCGTTTTATGGTTTCACCTAATGTCCGCTACATTTCCCTAGGGAATACCTCGAATCTTTATTACGCGAGTTTGGAGGCGTGAGCGATATCTCGAAAACATGTTGGATATTGCAAAAGTCAAAAGGTGCTTTAATTAAAGCTGACGAGTTTCTGTTATCGCTCTTTGTAACGTCCTGGTGTAATACTCAAACGTCCGGAAGCACTGAGCAAATGCCTGTGCTACTCTGGACAAATGTTTAAAGAGAAACTTGTTACTATATATATATATACACGTATCAAATCCTATATACAATATATATTTTCCGTAAACACATTCTTACTTGCATACACACATATGTATATATACGAATATATATATTATATATATATACGAAGAAGCCACACATACGATTATTAGTTAATCCTCGAGTTTCAAGCTTAACCTAAAAACTTGCACCTACTTGATCCCTCATTTCAATGCTTCTTCCTCTCATATATCTTCCTCCCTCTCCCCTTTCCCCATTTCAACTCTCATCTTTCTTCCTTTTTCTCTCTTTCTCTCTTTTCCTCTATTATTCTTTCTCTCAACATTTCTCAGATTTTCCTTTTACACCAATTAAAACAAAATTTGTCCAACTGCAATTAATTCATCTATTATAATTAACCATTGCTGGTTGTCGAAAATTAAATAATCATTTTCATTTCAAACGATAATATGCGTATCGTTCTTTGATATAATTATCCTTTTAATTATCTCCGAGGTATTATATTTTATACGATATTTGCATTTCATCTTTATACACTTTTCTCTCTTTTTAATGTATATGTACGAAAAAGAGAAAAAGAGACAGTAAATTATACGTAATATCATCCTCAAAAGGGAACAGCATTGAACGTTCTCCAATACTTTGAAACAACTATTTCTGTTCGCTCGATAGTTCTCTTTCCTCTCTCTTTCTCTTTTGCTCTCGTTCGTCGTATCGACCTATCGAGAAAGCTTCTCGTCGTACATACATACGTAAACTTTATCCGTCGGTTATTACATTGCACAACGATGGGTCGTTTACAGGTCGACTAAAATAAAAGAATCTTTAGCTTTTCCATTTGTTTTGAAGTATGTATTTCCATAGTAAAAAAGAAATAGAGACACAGAGAAACAGAAAGAGAAATAGAGAGAGATGAGTAAAAATCAAGCTGGAGGCTGAATTTCCGTTTTATATCTATTTTTTAATTCTGTTTCTTTATTTTTTTTTTTATTTTTTTTTTCATTTTTTCCTTTTCATTTTTTACTTACTTTTTTCTTTTCTCTTTTCCTTAGTTCTTCTCTTTCTAGTACGTTCAAAGGGAATATTCGTAAAAGTCTTTCTAAAAGTTACTCTTTGCACTCTTCGAAAAATGTAATTAACTTTCTGCATGATTATTACTATTCTACGCTTTGTTTATTCGGTGATTTTTAACCCCCGTTTTTTATAATACATGTACGTTCTTATAGAATTGTCAAAAAAAAAAAAAAACAACAACAAGGAAAATTAGACAATTATCGGAAATGTGTGTGTGTGTGCATGTAATATTTTTATTAAAATCATCATGCTGTAACCATTTTCTCTTATTATCATGTTAATGTTAATCATACGAACGACATAGACAACTATGTAATTATTTATCTTTTACCTAGGATCGATTAGCTATCATTATCGACTAAGTTGACGTAAGCCTTGACGCATCGTTTAACGCGTCCATTAAAAATTATAATCGCGTATTGAATTTTAACTAGAAAAAGAGAGAGAGAAAGAGAGATAGGATGTGGATATAAATTATTCGTTGTTAAAATATTAAATAGTATGTCAAAAAAGGTTCGTGGTGAATTATATCTGCGTAAGAAAGAAAGAAAAAAAGAAGGAAAAAAGAGAAAAGAAAAAAATCTCTGAAAATCACGATTAATAAAAATAATAGTAACAACGAAAGCAGCATAATTTAAAAAAGAACAAGAAAAATATGTTAAATATAAGTATAAAAATTATTATCGTTAACTACTCACTTAAATTCGTTAGATGCGTTCCAAACAACCTAATAGGAAGTGTTTTAATGGTATTACAAGGAACAAGTTACGTATGTGGTGAATATAGCTGTCTGTGTGTATGTGTGTGTATGTATTTGTATATATATATGTGTCATATATGTTTATGAATCGCATACACGCGTGTGCTTTCACTATCCTTGACAATTATTAACCGTGTGCACGATGTGTCGTCGGTGATGTACGACGATCGGCCGTGAACATCGAACCTTGAACACAAATTTAAAGTATGGAGCACGTACTATGTGCATACGTATATAACATTATAGAAAGAGAGAGAG
>NC_057702.1:2220130-2223986 GCF_014466175.1 Vespula pensylvanica | reverse complement strand
GAGAGAAGAGAGAAAAGAAAAAGAGAGAGAGAGAGAGAGAGAGATCGGCTCGTTACGAGAGAGAACAGTCGCGACTGATTTCGTTGGAGACTCGTCTCGAAGGTCGAACTAATCCTGTTATCCAATTGATCTTTGAGAGTCAACGTACGACTAACGACCAATCTAATTTCGTTCTAACGATTGCTCGATCTAACAGGATCGAGTTATATAAAGAGAAAAATGTTGTATTTTCTTTCGTTTCTGAATTCGAGATCGATAAATCGTCGGGCTGTCGAGACTTTTTCTCTTTCTCTCTATCTATTTCTCTCTCTCTCTCTCTCTCTCTCTTTCTGTATTTCTCTTTCTCTCTCGAACTTCGATAATCGTGTCAAGAACGACAAAACGACAAGGGACGACTGACTATCGATCGATCAGTACGACGAGTTGAACGATATAACGAAGAGGATGAGTGATTTTTTTTCAAAGCGATTAGAATTGACGCTTCTCTATACACAAAGGATACAACATAGACACACGCATAGACACACACACACATTCGTTGCAGCTAGATAGATGGATACGTACATACGTGTATGCAAATGTCACGTCGTTCGCGTGCTTCGGTGTTCATGTTAAAAGGGTAGATCGTAAAGTTGACTTCCCTTTTTATTTATTATTTTTATTTTTAGTTTTATTTTTTACTCTTATTATTATTAATATTTTTTTTTTCTCTTCTTTTATTCTTTCTTTATTGCATGAATTTATTATCGATCTTGAATATCAATCGCGTTCCCCTTAGCGCTTTCGACCTTAAATCGTTCATAATTCATCGATTTAAAAAATGAAACTAAAAGTTACGACGTTTCGATGTTCTCTTTTTATCCGTTTTTAATTTTATTTACTTCTTAATTACTTTTCATTGTAATTATTTCGATTTTGCATGCCGCAAGAAAATTTATTTTTTCTTATTAACCATTTCTCATTCTCTCTGTCTCTCTCTCTCTCTCTCTCTCTCTCTCTTTATCCCTTCATCTCTATCTTCGGCTTTATCTTCTTCGTTACTTGAAACGATTATCACGCTCGCTCTGTCGATTTTTTCCATCGAATTAGTCCCTTTTAATCGCTTTGTCGGGTAATATATCCTCGCTTCCGTAGTTACGTGTGTATTCGACACGGAATACCTAACTCTCTCGTTTGTGTTCTAACCGTTCGCACAACACACAACACACACACACACACACACACGCGCATACACAAACGACAAAGAGAACGAGAGACAGAGAGAGACAGAGAGAGAGTGAAAGAGAGAGAGAGAGAGAGAGAGAGAGAGAGAGAGAAAACAAGATAGACGTGTATATGCTTCCTCTTGCTCCGTAAATCGATATCACGTAGCCCAGTTTTGTGCGATAGCTCGTAGCGAAAGCTCTTTGCCTCGTAAGAGACCGAGCTACAAATTCGAACTCGTCGAACGAAACATTTTTATTGATATCGTAGCTCGTTTATATATACCCACGCATACCACTAGATTCTCCATTTCGAAGCCAACGTTAGAATGTCCCGTTTATAAAAAGCAATTTTCTCTACGTTGATATGTAATACATACAATATACGAATGAATATACATATATATATATATGAAAGCGAAATGACGAGTATGGGGCCGTACGAAATTTCGATTAATTTTTTTGTTTTTTTTTTTCTTCCTTCCACCTCTCTCTTTCTCTCTGTTCTTTTTTTTTTTTTTTGCTTTCATAAAAATCATTCTACGAAATAGTTCGTCAATGTTTCATTCATTTCAATGGAAAATTATTCTTCTATGGATTGATTAATCAATGATACGATACCCCTGTAGACTCTTACATCGTTTTAATTCATTTTTCATGTTCGTCCGAGACCCGACAATTATTGACTCACTTTTACGTCTTATCTATAGACTCGTGCATTAACTAACGCCACTGTAGACTCGTCATTTTTTATAAACGATTGAGAATGGAAAAAAAGAAATCGACCGATTCATTCCAACGTACGTACGTACGTACGTAAGTACGCTCGACTTTAATTGCATTATACTAAGAAGGAAAATTCGGGTCATATCTTTTTATACATTTATACTAACTTCAACAGTGATACTTCTGATATTTATAAACGTTCGAAAATACAATAGAAAAGAAAAGGAAAGAAAAATCGACCTATCTCTTTTTACCTATCCGTATATACATACGTATATATAGTAAAATACGTGCTAGTAAATAACTCTAATTGTATTACCTTGGCAGTGAATGGAAATTCGGTCATATCTGTTTTGGCACAAGAATAGATATCGTCGTCACGTTCAATAACAAATTTCTATGAATACTTCTCGTGCGTTCGAAAATAATTTCTATTGTAATAGTCACGTGAATTTAGAAATTATTAAAATTACGGCTCTCTTTCTCTTTCTTTCTTTCTCAAAGATCGATCAAAATGATATACATACATACATACATACATACGTACGTACGTACGTACGTACATACGTACACCTGTATATGTACTTACTATGATGAAAAAAGCTATGACACAAAGTTTTGGAAAAGTACTTGCTGGTATTCCTATATATATATATATATATATGTATATATACGTATGTATATATGTTCATCGTCGAAAGCTTCATTCGGTTCGCGTTACTCGTTGGAAGTTAACGTAAACTGGAACTTTTCGGGACTTTCATGGAACGAGATCTTATGAAGAAACTTTCTTACACCCCCTCCTCACCTTTCCACCCTCTCTTTCACCCTTCATCTCTCTCTTCTCTGTTTTCTTTTTCATGATCTTGTCTTCTCTCTCTTTCTCTTTCGTTTCTTTATTCTCTTTCTCTTGAAGGAACATAGTGGTTTCGTTCTTAATAAATAAAAAATTCGTTGCTCGTATATCGTTTTCTATTCTTTTCTCTCTTTCTCTTTTCCACTCTTTCTTCATTCTTTTTCATATTTTTTTTCTATTTTTCTTGTCCGTAATAACAAGACTCACGCGAACGATATCCATCCATCTCGTTACTACTACCTTCGTTAAGATATCGGATATTCGTTTCTTTTTCTACTTCTTTTTTATCTTCTTCTTCTTTCTTTTTTTTCGTTTGTTCACTTACTTACGAAGTTTAAGATTATCTTTCGAAAATGAAAATAAAAATCGAATGTAATATAATACAATATAATGTAATATAATAATAAAATAAAATAAAAGAAGATATAATATAATAAAGATAAGATAAGATAAGAGAGAATAAAAATAAGAGAAGAGGAGAGAAGAGAAGATATGAGAAAAGGAGAGGAGAGGAGAGGAGAGGAGAGAAACGAAGCGGAGCAGTTTCAGCGATAATTATGCAATTTCAAGTAGGAAGAAGTTGCTGCGGTTTTCGAACGAGTAATCGGAACGAGTTTTTTCATTATATCGATGAGCTGTCTCGTGAATAGTGGAATAAGAAAGAAGAAAAGATTCGTGTAACTCTTTATCGTTATCATCCTCTTTCTCTCTCTCTCTCTTTCTCCTTCTCTTTCATCATACACACACACACACACACACACAC
This sequence comes from Vespula pensylvanica, assembly GCF_014466175.1. Classification (NCBI taxonomy): domain Eukaryota; kingdom Metazoa; phylum Arthropoda; class Insecta; order Hymenoptera; family Vespidae; genus Vespula; species Vespula pensylvanica. The sequence goes on along the minus strand of NC_057702.1, from coordinate 2,220,439 downwards.
ACACATACATACATACTTACACGTACACGTACACGTACACGTACACGTACACGTACACTCTTGTTTCCTCCTCGACTTTGGTGTACACAGCATTTTTCTTCATTCTCTCTTTATCTTTTTTTTTTTTCTCTCGACGCTTTTCCTAAAGATTATTTTTCTTTCTTGAGAAAGAAAGAAAGAAAGAAAGAAAGAAAGAAAGAAAGAAAGAAAGGAAGAAAGAGATACAAACGTTTTTCTACGCTCGAACGATCGATAAGTCTAATAAGAGAGGTCGTGATAAAGAGCCGGTGGGAGGTAAAAAGAGGCACC